>NC_064629.1:627852244-627947244 GCF_023864275.1 Schistocerca cancellata
TCAGTTAATTGGATAATATAATATAATAATATATATAATAATAATAATAATTCTTAATCGTGTTCTTCAATCCTGGTGCGGAAAGAGGACCTCTCCGCATTACTTTAATATGTCGACACTCGCGAAGAATAGCACCATTATTGTTGTTGTTTTCATACCGTTCGCCTTGTCCAGACACATGTTGACTGTCTGCAACTGTATTGCACACTAATGTTCGTGTTTCAGCTCTACGTCGCCGCGCCAGTACCGGCACCTACCGCCAAGTCATGATACTCAACCCACAAACAACACAAATCCTGCAGCGCACAGTCTGAACACTCCCAAAAAAGTTGCGTCCCCATACGGTAAATATACACATCAAAAACGTTTTGCATCACCCCGGTTCCCAGAACTCCTGAAGATAGACGTTAACTGTGGATATTGTATCACAGACACAGTCTCTTTGACTGTTCAGAGATGTCACCAAATCCGCCCAAAGACGTAAACAACCATGCATCAGCAGCGCCTATTAGACGGAGGGGGTCCCAGGGCCGATCAGTTCCAGTCATTCCACCAGGAAGGTGGTACACGGCTCGTGTTGTCTGTAGTTCAACAATGCCTAGCCGCTCAATACTGCGGTTCGATCGCGTCAGCATTGTTACTTTCTGCCAAGAAGGGCACTCAACAAGGGAAGTGTCCAGGCGTCTCGGAGTGAACCAAAGCGGTGTTGTTCAGATACAGACAGACAGGAACTGTCGATGACATGTCTCGCTCAGGCCACCCAAGGGCTACTACTGCAGTGGATGACCGCTACCTACGGATTATGGTTCGGAGGAACCCTGACAGCAAAGCCACCATGTTGAATAATGTTTATCGTGCAGCCACAGGGCGTCGTTTTACGACTCAAACTGTGCGAAATAGGCTGCACGATGCGCAACGTCACTCCCGACGTCCATGGCGAGGTCCATCTTTGCAACCACGACACCATACAGCGCAGTACAGATGGGCCCAACAACTCGTCGAATGGACCGCTCAGGATTGGCCC
The DNA here is from genome assembly GCF_023864275.1 of Schistocerca cancellata. Taxonomy (NCBI): domain Eukaryota; kingdom Metazoa; phylum Arthropoda; class Insecta; order Orthoptera; family Acrididae; genus Schistocerca; species Schistocerca cancellata. Next base: position 627,853,269 of record NC_064629.1, read on the forward strand.
CACTCTCTCTTCATCGATTAGTGTCGCATATGCCCTCAACCAGACAATCATCGTAGACGTGTTTGGAGGCAACCCTATCAGGCTGAACGCCTTAGACACACTGTCCAACGAGTGCAACAAGGTGGAGGTTCCCTGCTGTTTCGGGGTGCCATTATGTGGGGCCGACGTACGCCGCTGGTGGTCATGGAAGGCCCCATAACGGCTGTACGACACGTGAATTGGCAAAGTTTTACAGAAGTTCGAAATATGGCGCGTACTTCAGTTCGAGATGCTTTTAATAATTTCCACAACGAAATTCTGTCTCGAAATCTGGCAGAAAACCCAAAGAGATTCTGGTCATACATAAAGCACACCAGTGGTAAGAAGCAATCAATACCTTTACTGCGCTATAACAATGGTGAAGTCACTGATGACAGTGCCAATAAAGCAGAGTTATTAAACACGGTTTTCCGAAACTCCTTCACCAAAGAAGACGAAGAAAATATTCCTGAATTACAATCAAGAACAACTGTCAAGATGAGAAACATAGAAGTATATATCCTCGGTGTAACGAAGCAGCTTAAATCACTTAATAAAGGCAATGCCTCCGGTCCAGATTGTATACTAATCAGCTTCCGCTCAGAGTATGCTGATAAAATAGCTCCATATTTAGCAATTATATACAACCATTCGCTCACAGAAGGATCCTTACCTAAGGACTGGAAAATTGCTCAAGTCACACCAATACCCAAAAAGGGCAGTAGGAGTAATCCGCTGAATTACAGGCCTATATCACTAACGTCGATTTGCAGTAGGGTTTTGGCACATATACTGTATTCGAACTTTATGAAGTACCTCGAAGAAAACGATTTATTGACACATAGTCAGCACGGTTTCCGAAAATATCGTTCTTGTGAAACACAACTTGCTCTTTATAATCATGAAGTAATAAGTGCTATCGACAGAGGATGTCAAATTGATTCCATATTTTTAGTTTTCCAGAAGGCTTTCGACACCGTTCCCCGCAGGCGTCTTCTAACCTCACTGCGTGCCTACAGAGTATCGACTCAGTTGTGCGACAGGGTTCGTGATTTCCTGTCAGAAAGGTCACAGTTCGTAGTAATAGACGGAAAGTCATAGAGTAAAACAGAAGTAATGTCCAGCGTTCCCCAAGGAAGTGTTATAGGCTCTCAATTGTTCCTGATCTATATTAACGACATAGGAGAAAATCTGAGTAGCCGTCTTAGATTGTTTGCAGATGATGCTGTCATTTACCGTCTTGTAAAGTCATCAGATGATCAAAAAGGCATGCAAAATGATTTAGATAAGACATCTATATGGTGCGAAAAGTGGCAATTGACCATGAATAAGGAACAGTGTGAAATTATTCACATGAGTACTAAAAGAAATCAGCTAACTTTCGATTACGTGATAAGTCACACAAAGCCGAAGGCTGTAAATTCAACTAAATACTTAGGGATTACAATTACAAATAACCTAAATTGGTACGATCACATAGATAATACTGTGGGTAGAGCAAACCAAAGATTGCGATACATTGGCAGAACACTTAGAAGGTGCAACAGGTCTACTAAAGAGACTGCTTACACCTCGCTTGTGCGCCCTATTCTGGAGTACTGCTGTGCGGTGTGGGATCCGCATCAGGTGGGACTGACGGATGACATCGAAAAAGTACAAAGAAGGGCAGCTCGTTTTGTATTATCGCGAAATAGGAGAGATAGTGTCACACATATGATACGTGAATTGTAGTGGCAACCACTGAATCAAAGGCGTTTTTCGTTGCGACGGGATCTTCTCATGAAATTTCAATCACCAGTTTTCTCCTCCGATTGCGAAAACATTCTCTTGGCACCCACCTACATAGGGAGAAATTATCATCGCGATAAAATAAGAGAAATCAGGGCTCGCACTGAAAAATTTAAGTGCTCGTTTTTTCCGCGTGCCGTTCGAGAGTGGAACGGTAGAGAGGCAGCTTGAAGGGGGTTCATTAAACCCTCTGCCAGGCACTTTATTGTGAATAGCAGAGTAATCACGTAGATGTAGATGAATGCCATCCTCCGACCGATAGTGCAAACATATCGGCAGCATACTGGCGAGGCATTCGTCTTCATGGACGAAAATTCGCGCCCCCCATTGTGCACATCTTGTGAATGTCTTCCTTGAGGATAACGACATCGCTCGACTAGAGTGGCCAGCACGTTCTCCAGACATGAATCTTATCGAACATGCCTGGAATGGATTGAAAAGGGCTGTTTATGGATGACATGGCCCACCAAACACTCTGAGGGATCTACTCCGAATCGCCATTGAGGAGTGTGACAGTCTGGACCAACAGTGCCTTGATGAACTTGAGGATAGTATGCCACGACGAGTACAGGCATGCATCACTGCAAGAGGACGTGCTACTTCATATTTGGGGTACCGGTGTGAACAGCAATCTGAACCACCACTTCTGAAGGACTCGCTGTATGGTGGTACAACATGCAATGTGTGATTTTCGTGAGCAATAAAAAGGGAGGAAAATTTTGATCTCTATTCCAATTTTCTGTACTGGTTCCGGAACTCTCGGAACCGAGAGGATGCAAAACTTTTTTGATGTGTGTAGTTTTCCTTGGTCAACTGGTGAAATTTTAATTATAACCATCCTATGAGTCAGAGACGCCGCAAACAGATACGTACATCTCTCAGACAATGTTACCGCGGAGCTGGCTCACGAGGCTGGCTCGCGATGCGTCACCCACAAGCAGATCGGCGGCGTATGTGAGTATATTCTATCCGCGCGGCTTCTACCGATGTTGCGACAGCATTGCAGCAATGTTGCAGCCAGTTTGCGGCGACGCATTTTGTGATTATGCGTGAAAAGTCAGCCATCCATGTATGACTATAGGGTAGAGGTACATACTTTGTAGATATTCTGGCTGGAGGAGAACACACATCTCCAGCTACTATTAAAACTAGAATAGACAGGGTACTCTCTGGTGGCAGTTTAACAGCAGCTATGGTTACAAGTCCAGCTGCTATCAAAACTAGACTGACCAGAGTAATCTCTGGTGGTTGTTTCAGAGCAGATACAGTGTCCTTACATACACATCTAGGAGTTACTGGCTAGTCTGTCTAGGGTACTTCCTAGTGCTAGAAAAATGGGTATCATCCTCGACCAGCTTCCACCCTTCACACACCCAGAGGAAGAAAAATTATGAGTTGGTTTTTTCCGACTAGTTTCTCAATACTCACATGCTGATTGTCTTGCATCGGAGAGCGCTGAGACCTTTCTTTAGATTCTTTTGTAAGTAGTAAATGTTGGTTTTTCCTTAAATATACTTTCTACTCCAAAAGTATTGAGGCACAGCTCCTAATCGTGTTAAAGGCAACCATTTTTGCAGAACATAATATATTTACAAAAACACATGATCACTTCACTGCAGAGTATATAAATGCATTTACGCAAAATGAGGTGTTCGAATTAATAAACGGCAGCAGTTAATTATCTAAACACACTTGTCTTTTCCTCCATCTGTTCTACCAATTTCATACAAATTTTGTCCGACAAAAAAATGAATTTTATGAAAGTTCTACCAATCACATAAATGGCACGAGTGAAGAACATTACCGTATGTAACTTAGCGCGACGTATTTTTGTGGTTGTGTACCTCAGACTACATGTCTGTTTGATATCTTAATTTAATTAACATCCATAGCTCGACTGCAACTACAACGATTGTGTGGGTCCATTTACCTCACAAAGTTATTAATAATGGGACATATTGTATCGTTACTAATTCAAACCCATGTCGTAAACTGATAGCGCTCTGTGTACTTGACTTCTAGTATTCAAATGTATTAGTCATATGTATGAGAGTGGACACTTCCCCTATTAACAGGATACACCTATAAAAATTGTACTGTACTAACGCCAGAAGCTGAGAGTTAAAAGACTAGGGTACTGTGCAGTCTCTCCAGAATTTTTTTGTATGTTCAACAAGCTATCACCGCTGGAACACAGACGGGTTCGTACTTCACAGATACTTTATGTACTGAAAGTATATGTGCTGTTGTTGATTCATAGGGCTGAAATTTTAAAAAATTCTGATAAATCAGGAAGAAAGTCTGTGGATTGCTGCTGTGGGGAGACCCAGTCAGGAGCATGATGCACTGCAACGCATAACAAAACATCTGATATATCAATAATTAAATTATTAATGATTGATGAGCATATATTTGCTGATAGTCTTCTGCCTTTTGGAGTTAGCGTCTGATCCCTGCGGATGGCACATCATAGTGATCCTCTCACTGTAAAGTACAGACCTTGAATGATCCTCGTTGGTCCTCCTGATGCTCTCTAGACCAACCCAATTGCTCTAACCGAACAGGGACTGAGAAATTATTGTTAATAATAATATATATTATTATTTATTAATTAATATCCAAACAGAGGTTACCCTTTCACTACAAACCTGCTGGTCCTTTCACAACAGGGCGATCTCGAATGATCTACAGTGACTGTGAGCATGATGACGTCGACATAATGGGATTGATCAACCTCCTCTCCTCTCCCCTTCCTTCGTCTCATCTTCCTCCACCCGTCCCCTCACCTTCTCGAGGGTTACCTTGAATACGACATCCGCAATTCCGACAACTGTAATATGTCACCGTGACCCTTTCTCGAGTACTGTTGGGATGTACCGGTGAACAGAAGCCGCAGTGACATTACCTGTCATATTGGTATCCCATCAGGTTCAATGGCCTTTCCTCTGTTGAGCGATTTCAGTTGTTTTCTATCCCTTGGTCTCTGTCGATATGTCATTTTGTCATTCGTGCTACGATTTAAAAGAGGAACTACAATGCGATCTTCCTCTGTGATATAGTTTTGGACAAAGGCGTTTTGTATTTCGGCCTTTCCTGTATCATCCTCTGTTTGAGTGTCGTTATGGTCACAGAACATATGAGCATTCGGCTTCTATCCATGTACCGATCTAACATTAGACCAAAAATTCTTAAAATTTGCTGTCACGTCGGTGGTTAAAAATTTGTTTCCAAATTGATTGAACGCATCACACATTGCTTCCTTACGCAAATTTTGGCTTCGTTTATTTTTTGTTTGTCTGTGAGGGTTTGGTTACTTTTAAACTTGCAGTGAAGCTCTCTTTTCTTTCGTAGGAGTTTCCTGACATGGTTGTCGAACCACGACGGATCCTTTCCATAATTCTGCTGGGCACATACATGTCTAAAGCGTATTGCACAATGCTCTTGAACCTTTTCCGATGATCCACAACATTTTTAGTGCTTGAGATCAAATGTTCAATTAGACCTGCCCGGTAATCTGAAATCAGTCTCTTGTTGCTCTTGCTAAACAGAAGGACTCACGTATACCAGAGTTAAATTCCTAATGCTTCTCAATACCCACTAACCGTCATACCGTACTTACGAGAATGCGAAACAACATGGCCGCCACGAAGTTATTGGATTGATATCACACTAGTTTCATTAAAATCCCATCAACCTGATACAAATGCAGGTAAAATCTGAAGCTCTAACGAAAAACAGTACGGTTTTACTTGCAGACGAGTACCTCATACATGGCGCAAGTGAAAGCATCAATATTTCTGCATGGGAAAACTCCTCCTAATAGCTGAAAAAACTCATAGCAGTGGACTGTAAGATCGGACATTCTCTTTTCGTGGTTGTCCAAGATGCGCTTGCGTACAGCAGAGTTGTCTGCCATTATTTCACAAAACCTTGCTTTCCTTTCATTCATCCTCGTAGTGTTTAGGAATATTTGTATTTTGCCGCGTATCTGAATGAGGTTATTGGTTTTTATCCTAGTTTCACTATTTTTTCATGTATCAAAGATATTTTATAACTGATAGTTTCTCATAGATATGATGCTCGATCTCAGTATTAGGTCACGAAAGATGATTACTTTCGTTTTATTTAAAAATATTTCCAGTTCGTAATTCAGGTTGATTATGTGTAGTTTAAGTATTGATCTTTGCATATGATTTTTTTTCATGTTGTATAATGTCTTCAGTACAAGTCATTCTCTATTTTTACTTACAAATCCATCCCATGAATCTTGTTGTGTTCGTCGTGTAATAGCCATTCAGTGTTGTTTTTTGTTTGTTTGTTTGTTTGTTTTTGTATGGGCCTATATTTTTCAGAGCTGTTCACAAGCTTTTGCTCACAAGTTTCCTCTTTAGTAGTTCCTATCACGACAGCAATAATTTTTATTAAACTAGAACCAATCTTAAGCAGTTAATACTTATCATCAAATCGTTATCCATTGAAATTATGGTTCTTAAGAGTATGTTGCATTATCAGATTTGTATTCAGTCCCTGAAATGGTAAAGACTGAATTCCTAGCTATTGCACACCTTCCCTCGAGTTCATTTATTGTGGTGGACAATGTGAACATACGCTCAGCCCAAACAAACAAAACCCGTTACTAATAGTAACAGAAAAACCGGTATTAATTTTTTGTTATCGAATAATCGGATTCCTGTCCGCTCCCGGTAGCTGAATGGTCACCGTGACAGATTGTCAAACGTCTGGGCCCGGGTTCGATTCCCGGCTGGGTCGGGGAATTTTCTCCGCCCTGGGACTGGGTGTTGTGCTATCCTCATCATCATCCTATCATCCTCATCGACTACAGGTGTCAAATTACAAGGTCGGCACCTGGCGAACGGTCTGCGCGACGGGGAACCCTTGCCATACGATAAAATAAATAAACAAATCGGTTTCCTCACACATCGTAACGAAGCAGAGCTGAATTCAATAAGCAAAGAACCGTTTCGTAGTTTTCAGTCCACAGAACATTGTTTAATGTTTCTGAAAAATTGGTATCTCCTAGTTTATCATGTGCGTCCTTAAATTTCATTTTGTTTGTGCACAGGAATGCAATGTGAGAGAGCGTTATCAGTTGCTGTTGAAAGTCCATCAAGTGTTAATTTAAATGTAATATTATAATTACTTTACACTTCTAGCCTCTAGCAGTTCAACGTCTCACACCATCGGAATACAGAGGACGTTCTACTCCTTCTGTGATAAGTGCATGTTAAAGTAGCGAAATTGGCGCTGTAGTCGTAGTAGCAAAACTTCTATAAATTCATGTTACTAAGGCGACTTTCAGTTATTCTAGCCATACCCTTCTCTACTGCATAGGCCTAAAGTGTTCACGAAAATTTGCTGGTGGAACAATGAAACTTCATAAGATGAAGGGAAGTTCTTGATGTCATCCATGATGCACAAAAAGGCTTCCGTCAGTTTACGTGACTCGTTATGGTAGATGTGGCAGACCCACTTTACCCAGCAAGGATTTTATGGCCATACAGAATACACTTAACACGTCGTAGCTAGGGAGAAGTAAGCAATTTGCATTAGGAGAAAAGCCCTTCGAGACCATTTTAGCCACTGGGTTGAGTACACAAAGTGACAGTGTTTATATCTTTCCTATACTGCCCCATCACATATCTCGCTGAACACTGTTCCTCTTTCTGGAAATTAACAAGTCATCTCCATCATCGACCATATGCGTGAAATTGCATTTGAAGAAAAACGTGACTCAAGATGTTATTCTAAGTGTAAGTAGTGGGATAAAGCGAGTTCTGAGACTATTTGTCTGTGCAGATTGTATACCTTAAGGGTCAAATGTGACTGATTTACGACACCCTCCCCTTTCCCCCTAACCTACTGTTCTGTTAGTTGATTTATGACCCCATGGGGTTTGATTTATGTCCCCTGGGGATAAACTGTCCTTCTGAGAAAACCCCCAACCCTCCTCCTTCGCCTCCTCTGTCACCTCCCCCTGTTCCTCCTCCTCCCCCCCCCCCACCCCACTGGGAAACCACCTCACCAATACAAGCACAACTTTGATATCAAATTAATTGACTAATTAATTAAACTGATAAATTAATTAACCCCTCTCCCTCTGGTAAATCACCCAGCCCCCCTTTCCACCACCCCACCTGTAAATTGGCAGGAAAAAGACTCAGTCTGTGCTGGAAAGGAAGTATCTCATGACAGGAAATTCAAATATGTAGCAAAGGATATACTGTTTATTTACAAAGGATATACTGTTTATTTACAAAATTCAGTTCTCAGGTGTTGAATCTCTCTTGCTTATCATTCTCTTCTATATTGGAAGATGCAAGTCATGCAAATACATTGAAAAGAAGTAGTCAAATAGATCGCATTTTTTTACTATTGTGCAAGGAATACCTTCATGAAATCGACATCAACATAACTCACCACATGTAACTACACTGTTAAAAATCTCTCGCACCAACTGCAGTGCATTGCTTCACCAGACTGCACTATGAACTGGTGCCCAAGAGATTGTACAACATCCCCAGGGGCCCCATGACTGCTGTCGGTTGCCACACCACCAGCCAGCTCATGTATCGCACAGACTGGAAGTCGCACTAACCTCCAAACAAGGACTATAGTGCTCTCGGCCAGGGTGGTGCACTCCTGCATATATGTGCACCTACGACTGCGGCTGTGGTCATGGCGGCAGTTTTCTCTGACCTCTGAACATTGGCACTGGTGCTGAATGAGGGGATGAGTGCGCTATATTTGGATATCAAGACATAAGTTGCAGGATGTGCGAGTGTTTCAGCGGTCTGCAACATCTAGCCATGACAACAACGACAACTATGACTACTACTACTACTACTACTACTACTACAGATTGGATCATGATTTAAGTGTGTCATGTTCAGTGCTTCTCAATACATTGTAGTGGACTCTGTCTTGAAGTGGTATTTGTTATTCTATCTGTCCTGTGATGCAGTAGGCCCTTCCTCCTCCTTCTGAATGTAGTGGGGAGAACCAACTTAGAAATTTTATAGTGCTTTAAAAAGCCAATCACAATGTCTAATTCCCAATTGATCAGTTTATTGTTTATGATAATGATATTGTGATTACACATCTGTCCAGCCCATCCCACAAATTGTTTAAGGACAAAATTTGAAATTTTCAGCTACCTCCAATGTAATGGACTTCCTACCAAGTGACCTAACTATGCCACCTAATTGTCAAAAAAAAAAAATCCATAAGAGCAGGGTTTGGAAACCAGTAGGTGTGGGATTGATTCTGGCCAAATATACCAGTCCTAGTATCCACAAATAGGATGCAACGAAAAACTGGCACACACAAAGGGTATCGATTTAATTAATTAGTCAATCAATCTGATAGAGTGAGAGAATATTTCTAAGACATCCACAGCTGTCAGTTTCCCAGGTGCCCACTACTTCGTTCAGGACAAATGTGGGGTTAGTGTGGAACATGACAGATGCTACCCGCTTCTTCTCAAATGTCTTTGTTCCATCCACTACAGGTTTCCATAGCAGTGGAAGTGTGAGAACAAAGGTATGTACCGACTACTAAAGTCAGGTCTGCATGAGTGTGAGGGGGGCAGGGGAGGAGGTGGAAGGGAGGAGGGGTGAGGGGACATCATTGTCTGTGTGTGTTTGCATATCTTGATTCACACAAACAGAAAGCAACCACTTGAAAGTGTGTGTGTGTGTGTGTGTGTGTGTGAGAGAGAGAGAGAGAGAGAGAGAGAGAGAGAGAGAGTGAGAGTGAGAGTGAGAGAGAAAGTGAGGGAGAGCATGTGTTTCGACAGTACTTTCTCAGTTATCAGTATTAAAGAGTTGCCACCACCTGATGCTTTTTTTGGGGATTATCACAACTTCTGGTTTGCGTGCTGCACAAGCAGGCTGATGATGTGGCAGCAGACAGTGGTCATGGAGCCCAAGTGGGCATGTGCAGTCTGTTGAACACCAGAATATGGTGCAACCTGGTGAAGCAGTCAGGGTGTGGGTGTGCGACTCACTGTCGTTGGTGTGAAAGATTTTTAACGGTGTAATTACGTACTGTGAGTTATGTTGACGTCGATTTAGTGACGATATTCCTCATGGGATTCGAAAAAAAAGCTATCTACTTACTTACTTCTTTTTGATGTAATTTAGAAGATCTGCATCTTCCAATACAGCAGAGAATGACGAACGAGAGAGATCCATCTCCTGTAAATTGAATTTTGTAAATATGCAGTATATCCCTTGCTATGTATTTGAATTTCCTGTCATGAGATCCTTCCTCTCCAACGTACACTGAATACTTTTCCTGCCAGTTTCCAGATGTGGTGGATGGGAGAGAATGGCTGGGGAATCTACTGTATGGGGGTTAATTAATTTATAGATTCAATTAATTAGTCAATTAATTTGATATCAAAGGTGTGCTTGTATCGGTGAGAGAGTTTCCCAAAGGGGTGGGGGAGGGGGAGGAGGAGGAGGAGGAGGAGAAGGAGGGGAGAGAGGTGGGGGAGAGGTTTGTCAGATGGACAGATTATCCCCAGTGAGTTGTCAGTCAATCCCCAGGGGGTCACAAATCAATTCACATAACAATAGGTTAAGGGGAGGGTAAGGTGTCATAAATCAGTAAGTTTGCCCCTGAATGAATGTAACCTGCACTAATAAATTGTCTCAGAACCCTTTTTATTCCACTACTAGTGCACATGATGTCATTCGTTGTCATACCGATTTCTATAAATCTGAAAAATGATGTATTGTTCGATGATAAGCACTTCTTCAAGCCCAGTAACAATTTCAAATTCGTTTTTCAGCCTGGTTGCCTTTCATTGGGCACGGTCTGCAACAAATCCCTGGGTGATATCGTAATTCGAACCAGATCATTTCATAGGTAGTAACACACTCATTATCTGAATCGCCCAATCAGACCTCACGTCTTAATCTCTCCCGTATTTCCGAATCGCGCAAAAGCTAAGCTGTGTACATCCTTGGACTAGTTCTCCTCGGAAAAAAGGTCTGGGATAGAACAACATAGCCACAGACTAAGGCTTGTTTCAATAAAGGAGTTGTTTAAAATGTGTCGAACAGGATCTCCACCTTTGCATTTCTTTGACAACATTCTTACTAACTATACCTTATAACTTGACTGAAATCTTGAGTTTTTCAAGACATCTATCCTATGCTCTAATAGTTTGAGAAGGTTTCAGGTTTTTTTAGATAGTGAAGTAATTTACATCTCGAAGGAGTACGTTATTTGACACAGTGTGTGAAATATTGAAAACTATTTTCTTTTATTTTCTCCAGTTCAGTGCCCAAACGACACGCTGCGAACTGAGAAAGGAACTTTCGTTTGGGATTCCATCGATCACGGTATGGTGGCGAGGCAAGAGTGTCCGTACGGTGCAGATGAGAAGCTCTCTCTCGACGCAGATGAAGAAATTTCGAAGTATGTAAGTGATCTGAAATGGAAAGCGTTGACGGGCACAAGTATGCAAGCCACAGACGACAACGTGACGGCAGAAAACCTGCAGGTGGAAGGCGAGATAGCGTATGCGGTGCGGCGCTGTGTGCTGCGGCCAGATGGCAGCGTCGCCTGGACGCCCATGCTGCATGCCGCCTGCCGCCGAGAGGTGAGTGCTTTATGTCTCACGACTGGCTTGCGTTTAGGAAAAAGTTAGAAAACATTACTCTTATCGACGTCCTAACAAAAAGGCTCTAATAAAAGTCGGTATAAGTCAGATGTATGCGAGCTCAGTTTGAATTAACATTTACTTTAAGATTCCTGTTTGTTCCGGCCACAAGGCCACACAGATTTATCAGTAAGACTAGACATCAACTGGAACAGAAAGTATACTGCTGATCATCAAAACTGCAACACACATAAGGAAAACAAGTAGCGAAATTTTATTTTTACGCGCATACAGTATAGTAGGAGCAATACACGATTAAGTAATATAGGTGCAATTGTAATAAAAGTCTTATTTACGCCATACGCGTTTCTCCTCACTCAAAAGCATCAGTGGTCACTGCAACAATTAGCTTTTCTTACAAATCTATTTGTCAAGATCGTAAAAGGTTCTCATGTTTCACATTACTAGACGTACTAAGAAATAGTATCAAATTACAATTATTGTTCACGATTTCTTGCATCCTACTTCACTCCTAGTGCTCTTCCGCCCGTAGGTACTCAATGTTCAGAACTTTGCATCTCATTGACACTGTGTAGCCGGCCGGAGTGATCGAGCGGTTCTAGGCGCTACAGTCTGGAACCGCGCGACCGCTACGGTCACAGGTTCGAATCCTGCCTCGGACATGGATGTGCGTGATGTCCTTAGGTTAGTTAGGTGTAAGTAGTTCTAAGTTCTAGGGGACTGATGACCTCAGATGTTAAGTCCCATAGTGCTCAGAGCCATTTGAACCATTTCACACTGAGTATGTTTTTGTTTGCACGACGTAGATTCACCTGCGCCTCGAGTACTTTGGTTTCATGCTGTGAGGTGCGCTCGTCTTTTGTTTTCTATGGTTTTGGAAGTATCTGTTTTTCCTCTTTGTGTTTGTTTACCTCTTTCGACCAGTGTGTGCGCGCTCTTTCTGTCCAGGACAAAAAATGTCCTCGTTCTTTTGTGTGTGTGTGTGTGTGTGTGTGTGTGTGTGTGTGTGTGTGTGTGCGTGCGTGAGTGTGTGCCTGAGATATACGTCCGAACTTCTGTGTGCACAAATTACTAGTTTTTTTTTTTTTTTTTTTTTTTTTGCAGCTGCTTTACTATGGTACTGTGGCGGATTACCATTAGTGGGAATGTTAGCTGTTTTGTGTGACACTGTTTTCTTTCTGGGTAGGGGACTGTTATTTATGTACTATGTGTTTGACTGGTTTACATAACATTAGGTTGCTATTGTTTGTTTGGTCGTTTATTACGGTGTAATACAGCAATAGCCATCAAAACACTCACAGTCCCATAAACAAGCAGCTCTTAGATACATTCTACACAGATTAAACACAGCATCACTATCCAAATACAACAGGAGGTAAACATAATAAATCAAATAACAAAAAAATAATGGATACAAAGAGTCTCCATTTACAAAATTAAACATGAAAATCCAGAAAGATATAAAAATAAAAGAAGATAAACAGGTAAAGCAAAGCAGCATGCAAATCCAAGGACCCACAACATCCACCACACCCACACACACCAACAAAACCACTACTATACAACAAGAACAGAGCACTAAAGCTCAACAGGCGATACACACTCACATACGGAAACAATATCTTTAAGAAACAAGAAATAAAAATAGCTTACCAGAGTAAAAATTCAATACAGAAAGGTTCAAAGGAGGAGGATAATACTGACATACACCAACTTCAGTGTAACAGCTCTGATGCTCTATACTTAGGACACAAGAAGAACATTTGAAATGAAATATAAGGAAGTATGGCACCAACCATTCAACATTTTCAGAAACCTCCAACAAGAAAACCACTATTCAATCACAATAGAAACAGATATGAAATTTATGAGATTCAGTAACAAAAACATCTCCGAACACTACAAGAAAACTTCAAAATCAAAAGGCAGTTATGGCATAGAACCACATATCAAACAACCAAAAAACAACGGCAACACATACTTATTGAAGTTAATAAAACATCTTCTTGTTGAGCTCTTCAGTCTGGAGACTGGTTTGATCTAGCTCTCCATGCTAGTCTGTCTTGTACAAAGCCTCTTCAACTCTGAATAACGATTCCAATCTACATCCATTTGAACCTGTTTACTGTATTCAGCTCTTGGTCTCCCTCCATAACTCCCCTCCACCAACACTTCCCTCCAATACTAAACTGATGATTCCTTGATGTCTCCGAATGTGTCCTATCACCAAATCCCTTCTTTCAGTCGAGTTATACCACAAAGTTCTTTCCTCTCCAGTTGTGTTCAGTACTTCCTCATTAGTTACGCAATCTGCCCACCTAATCTTCAGCATTCCTATGTAGCACTACATTTCAAAGCCTTCTATTCTCTTCTTGTCAGAACTGTCTACCATCCAGATTTCACTTCCATATAAGGCAACATACCAGACAAATACCTTGAGGAAAGGCTTCCTAGCACTTAAATTTATGTGCGACGTTAACAATTAACAATTTTCTCTGTTTTAGAAACGCTTTTCTAGCCATTCCCAGTCTGCACACTCCCTACTTCAGCCATCTTCAGTTACTTTGCTGCCCAAGTAGCGAAACTCATCTACTACTTATAGTGACTCATATACTAAACCTGATTCTCTCAGCGTTGTCTGATTTAATTTGACCAAATTCCATTACCATTGTTTTTCTTGATTGATGTTCGTCCTAGATCCTCCTTTTAACATATTGTCAATTTCGTTAAAATATTTTTCCATGTCCTTTACCATCTTCGGTAGAATTAGAATGTCATCGGCAAACCTCAAACTCTTTACTTCTTCCTCCTGAACTTTTATTCCTTCTCCAGATTTCTTCTTTGTTTCCTTCACATTTCGGTCAGCGTATAGCCACCACAAAAACAATATCACTTAAAACAGTCAATATATCCACTCATAATCCCCCTCCACAGTACCATAGTAAAGAAGGTTTAACAAAGTAATTATCTGTGCACACAGAAGTTAGGATCTCCTCTCTCTCTCTCTAATTTTTGCACACAGAATTTAGGACCTCTATCTCTCTCTCTCTAATTTGTGCAAACAGAAGTTAGGATCTCTTCTCTTTCTCTCTCCAGCAGACATTTCAGCGATAATTGAAAACAAAACAAAAGATGAGCATACCTCGGAACATCACAACAACGTAAACGAGGTGTAAGCGCATCTACTAGTCTAGCAACCAAAAATATCCAGTGTTAGTGAAGTGCAATGCTCTGGAACTCTAACACATATATGAGAGAGAACGTTAAAAATGAAGTAAGAAGGAAAAAACTCTGAGTAACAATTTTAATTTAATCCTGTTTAATAGTACTCTAGGTCCTTCGTTGGATGGACGACCTCGTGAAGGACCTGGCAGCCCTGGAGACTGAAGACACCAGAAGCAACTGAGCACAATATACACACATCAAAAAAAAGTTTTGCATCACCTCAGTTCCAAGAGTTCCGGAACCTGTACAGTAAATTTTAATAGAGATAAACATAAACATCATTTCCGCCATTTTTATTGCTCATGAGAACCACACATTGCATGTTGTACCACCATACAGCGAGACCTTCGCAGTTGGTGGTCCAGATTGCTGTACACACCGGTACCTTTAGTACCCAGTAGCACGTCCTCTTGCATTGATGCGTGCCTGTATTCGTCGTGGCATACTATCCACAAGTTCATCAAGGCACCTCCTCAACGGCGATTCGGCGTAGATCCCTCAGAATGGTTGGTGGGTTACGCCGTCCATAAAACAGCCCTTTTCAATCCATCCCAGGTATGTTCGATAGGGTTCATGTCTGGAGAACATGGTGGCCACTCCATTCGAGCGATGTCGTTACCCTGAAGGAAGTCATTATTCACAAGATGTGCACGATGGGTCGTAGGGTGGGAGGGAGGGGAGCCGATATGGGTGCACTATAGGTCGGAGGACAGCATTCACGTATCGTACAGCCGTTACGGCACCTTCCATGACCACCAGCGGCGTACGTCGGCCCAACTTAATGCCACCCCAAAACAGCAGGGAACCTCCACCTTACTACACTTCAGCCTGACCGGTTTCCGACAGTTGTCTGGTTGAAGGCATATGCGACACTCATCGGTGAAGAGAACGTGATGCCAAACCTAAGCGGTCCATTCGGCATGTTGTTGGGCACATCTGTACCGCGCTGTATGGTGTCGTGGTTGCAAAGATGGACTCCAACATGCACGTCGGGAGTGAAGTTCCGAGCCATAATCCGTAGGTAGCGGTCATCCACTGCAGTAGTAGGCCTTGGGCGGCCTGACTGATGCATGTCATCGACAGTTCCTGTCTGTCTGTATCTCCCATATCTGAACAAAAAAATGGTTCAAATGGCTCTGAGCACTATGGGACACAACTGCTGTGGTCATAAGTCCCCTGGAACTTAGAACTACTTAGACCTAACTAACCTAAGGACATCACACACATCCATGCCCGAGGCAGGATTCGAACCTGCGACCGTAGCGGTCGTGCGGTTCCAGACTGTAGCGCCTTTAACCGCTCATATCTGAACAACATCGCTTTGGTTCACTCAGAGACGCCTGGACACTTCCCTTGTTGAGAGGCCTTCTTGGCAGAAAGGAACAATGCGGACGCGATCGAACCGTGGTATAGAGCGTCTATGCATGGTTGAACTACAGACAACACGAGCCGTGTACCTCCTTCCTGGTGGAATGACTGGAACTGATCGGCTGTCGGACCCCCTCCGTCTTATAGGCGCTGCTGATGCATGGTTGTTTACATCTTTGGGCGGATTTAGTGATATCTCTGAACAGTGAAAGGGACTGTGTCTGTGATACAATATCCACAGTCAACGTCTATCTCCAGGAGTTCTGGGAACCGGGGTGATGCAAAACTTTTTTTGATATGTGTAGAAAGGAATGTAGACAGTCTGTGCAAGCAGCTTGTGGACTGTACGGCCTGTGATTGCTAGATATGTGATATGAGGCGTAGTCCAGTCGTGTAAAACACGAGAAGTACCTAGGACTTCTAAGAAAACCGAGTTGTTACAGTGCCCACTGAAGATGCTCGAAATCAGCCGAAACGCACATGGTGTAAATAAGACATTTATTACAGGCTTAAAAATATCTATATAACCTATATTACATGTATAACTGCGACATAACATATACTGAATTAAATTTATAGGTCACTAGCGGAGAAACCCGGTGTTGCCCACGGATTTATTTACAGGTGTGCGTCCACGCCAGTACCACGCAGCCAATGGCATTGTGCTTAATGTTTACTACGTAATATCTCCTGAACTATGTGTCATACAATGATACAGATGATGAGATGAGTGTGTGGCATTGTTGGCCGGGAGGTTCCATCCGGGGAAGTTCGGCCGCCGAGTGAAAGTCTTTTATTTCAGTAGACGCCACGTTGTGCGACTTGTGTGCCGGTGATGAGGATGAAATGATGACGAGGACAACACGACACCCAGTCCACGACCGGAGAAAATCTCCAGCCCGGCCGGGAATCGAACTTGGGCCCGCTGCATGGGAGGCAAGCACATAACCACTCAGCTAAGCAGGCGGACACAATGATACAATTTTGTTGGTATATTCAGCGGCATATGTGTATACTACATGCAAAATGTGCTACTAATGGAGCCAGTAGCAACAAAGTAATAAGTTTAAATGTCATACACGATGCGGCAGTTTTTCATGCATCTTATTGTTTTTGACATCACATCTCCTGAACTATGTATCGTACATCGATGTAATTTTGCACTTAGATTCAATAGTACACGTACGTACTGTCTGAAAAATGTGTCGCGAATACAGTTAGTACTGAAGAAGTAAAAAGTTATAACGTCTGCCTTATGTGGTACTTTTACTGAACGAACAGCGGGAAAGTAGTAAGCAATAAACATTTTTCTTTCATCATTTTGTGGGGGTTGTCAGAGAGAAAAAATCGTAAAGGTCTGAAACCGTATGTAAAGTTTGTTGCAAGTCGCAAAATGCTCTCATTCGCAACTACTGGGTGAATTCACACGTCGCGGGCTATGCTTCCTTTTCACCCCCACCCCTTTGATAGATATGTGATTCTTGCCCCCACAGCGATTTTTGCCAGACAGTAAGGTATAAATGTGTACCAAGTTTGGTTGAATTTGGTCCAATGGTTTCGGAGCAAATGTGGAGCGCACACACACCATTTTTATAATACGTATTGATTTGAGAGTACACAGGGTGTGAAATTCATTCCATACATCTGCCACCTCCGGCAGCAATAATGGCTCTAAGCGGCCTGTGCAGCGGGGCGAACTGAGCTTGGATGACAGATGTGCGTACGTCATTCCATGCTGCTTCAACGCTATCACAGAGATCATCAAGCGTAGTGTCTGGGTGAGTGGTGGCGTGGCAGGCTAATGGGTGAGATATCTGGAGAGCGTAATGGCTAGGGCAGCAGTCGAGCACGCTCTGTATCAGTACGACGTGACAACATGCAACGTAGCGTTACGTTCTTAATAGGTAACATCGTGGGAACGTCGATGACAGGGTATAGCCACCGGCTTTAATATGAAAAAAATGTAACATCTTTTACCAAATTACTCGTCATGTAAATTAGAGATAATTTTATTGTGTACGCCGTGTCTAATGACCTCGTTGTCGACGGGCCTTTAAATCTTAATCTTCCTTTTTACTGTGTACCCAGTGGAACATCTACCACCGAGCCAGATACTGGTGCCTTACGACAATGGCCAAAGTCGTCTGACCGACAATGGTCAATGCAGTCTGACAACGTTAGTTCTCCGGGAGCCCCCAAACACGGATACCTCCGTCGTAATGTTGCACGCAAAACCAGAATTTGTCTGAAAAAACGATGTGGTTTCACTGCTGTGTCCTTTGTCAATGTAGAACACACCACTGTCTCTAAAATGCTAATCATTTGTGTGTCCATGCATCTAGTATAATTCGCGCCAGTTTTTGTTTGTTGCATATTATGTTCACGATGCAATTTTAGTGGCAAGCAGCGTAAACTGAACTCATACGCAATTCAGGCGCTTTGTGAGACTTGATAATGTGGTTTACAATGACTACAAACGTTTATACGCAGAAGCAGTCAAACTCGATTTCTCACAAAAGCTTGTGACGTTTTGGATTTTAACTAATGATAATGCAACTATTAATCCATTGCCAAGTGGTCGTAAAAAAATCCTTACCACGAACGTTAGCACTTATTATCGACTGGTTCAATGATCGTCCATTCGTATCCCTTCAGTCTTGCCAATAACAACAACTGTGCTTTTTTAAAATGATTTCTAATTACAGACGTATCACGTGAATAAAAACAAACAATGTTACAGTTCAGAAAATCTGTATCCTATCACCCCTTCAAAAAATTATTCTTTCTAGGGATACAATTAACGTAAAAGAAGTTTTAATTTATTTGCTTCTCCTGCAATTATTTCGCAGAACAGAAGAGAAAACAAATCACGCATTGCAAAAACCACAGCATTTACGTTAATGATATTCATATATGTTGAGTAAATAAAGTCTGAATAAATAAAACATATCTATAATCAATAGCTAATTTGAATCGAATTACTAAAACTGACCTCAATCAGCCTACAATAAAATGCTGTTTCTCTCCTATCTTTATACAGGGTGTCCAGTTTTAATCTATACCGAAGTTGTAAGGTTTGAAGGGGGTCGAAATGACCTTGAACGCTGTTTTCAAGGTCAAACCTGGGCCAAGTTCATTTTTACAAGTGGTAACCCCTATTTTTTGTTCCATAGTCGTATTCTACGTGACAAAATACGCATTGTTTGTGGGTAATACTTTTTTTTCGAAAAACCAATGGTTTGTCGCCAGGTGGAACTTCATTGATACTTTCCCAGGCTACCAGTATCTCGAGAACGAAGCACTCTTTCATGCTTAGGTGTCTAACGGATGTGTGTCTTTCCAGAGTTCAGCTTTATATATCTCGATATTGACGTAAATAATAAAATAATGAAGTACCTCATGGTAATCCGTCCTTTTCAAATATGGAGAGAAGTCAGAAACGAAAGACGGGCCGAGACAGTCGATTGCGAGACAAGGTGAGTCAGATAATTTTTTCTCTTATGGGCTCCAGACATTTGTTTTGAGAATAATTTTGCTTGTACTGATTTGGAAAAATTTCACTTCGCATGAGCTCATTAAAGTTTCACGAGACGTGGTTGTATTGAGTCCCACTATGCGAAATTCATCAGAGTTCGACGAGGTGGAATTTTTCTAAATCTCTTAATACACATTTTTTCTAAGTCCATAAGAGAAAAATTTATGAGAGTTACGTCAGTCAAGAATCATTCTAAGTGGTCACAGACGAGAAATTTTCAGTCTCCAAGGGTAAAATTTCTCTGAACCTCCAGTCATGATTTCTAATTCCCCGACAACGATGTTTATTAGTTAGCGTCAAAGCTCCATCCTTCTCTTCTCTGAATGTGCTGGCACATGCACAATGCTGGTCTCTGATTGCTTTCAGGTTAAACCCTACAGAAGAATTTCAAGGTCATTTCACGTTCACGAAAATTTCACCAGTGGACAGAGTTCAGAACCCACACATGACTTTCATTGAAAATTTTCCCCGATCCCGCTTCGTTCTCGACAATTTGGTAACCTGGGAAAGTTACAATGAAGTGAACCTGGCAACAAACCATTGGTCTTTCGAAAAATATGTTCCCTACAAACAATGCGGTTTTTCACGTAGAATACGAATATGGAATAAAAAGTAAGGGTTAACATTATAAAAATGTACTTCACCTTGATTTGACCATGAAAACAGGGTTCAAGGTCATTTCGAGGTAACTGTTCCATGACCGTTTTCAAACCATACAACTTTAACTATAACTAGAGACGTTTTTTGCAGAAATGTGCCACTCCGGAGATATCGGCCGATATAGATTATAATGGGACATCCTGTATATTGGATTGGCGCATAAGTTCGATGTTGTTTTCCATATGGTGAAGAAACACAACAGACACAAAAGACAGACTTCAATCATTAATAATATATTCTTCTTCACTGTTTCCAATAGTTTGTCAACAGTGGGGTAACATTTTGTTCCCGCGACTGTAGAAATCACATGGTTTTGAGAGGAAGATGTCGTCAAGCGCATTTTCATCTGGAAAGGAAGTTATTTGAAGGTTGTTGAACAGAAAACGGAGAAAAGTGAAAATCTGAGGCCACAAGATCAGGTGAATGAAATGGGTGCAGAATGATTTCCCAACCCAATGTGTTGAAATAATCTTCATCACACATCCCTGAACGTAGAGACTCACTGATGAGAAAATGATTGTCCTTAAAACGAGAAAACCATTAATTGCCGTGCTCTGTCCAATGGCATTATCCCCGCACACGAAGCAAATGTTTCTGGCTGCCTCCACTGCTGTCACCCGTCTGATGAACTCGGACAGAAGAATATATCGGAAATGTTCCGATTTCTCCACTTGGCTCACCATTTTCTTGCATCCATAGCCCCAAACGATATAACGATAAAATGTAAACTCAAATAACAGCAGTGAACTACGAACGAAAAACGACAATTGATAAATAAATCCATGTTGTTGTTGTTGTTGTTGTTGTGGTCTTCAGTCCAAAGACTAGTTCGATGCAGCTCTCCATGCTACTCTATCCTATACAAGCCTCTTCCTTTCCGAATAACTACTGAAACCGACAGCCCTCTGAATCTACTTTCTGTATTCATCTCTTGCTCTCATTATGCGATTTCTACCCTCCACGCTTCCCTCCGGTGCTAAATTGGTGATCCCCTGATGCCTCAGAATGTGTCCTATCAAACTATCCCTGCTTCTAGTCAGGTTGTACACACAGTTCACTTCTCCTCTATTCTATTCAGTACCTCCTCGTTAGTTACGTGATCTACCTATCTAATGTTCAGCATTCATCTGTAGCATCACATTTCAAAATATTCTATTCTCTTCTTGTCTAAACTTTTTATCGTCCTTGTTTCACTTCCATACAAGGCTACACTCCAAACAAATACTTTCAGAAAGGACTTCATGACACTTAAATCTATATTAGATGTTAAAAAATTTCTCTTCTTCAGAAACGCTTTTCTTCCCATTTCCAGACTACATTTCACATCCTCCCTACTTCGACCATCGTCAGTTATTTTGCTTCCCAAATAGCAGAACTCATTTACTACTTGAAGTGTCTCATTTCCTAATCTAATTCCCTCCATTATCCTCGTTTTGCTTTTGTTGATGTTCATCTTATGTCCTCCTTTCAAGATAATGTCCATTCTTTTCAACTGCTCTTCCAAGTCCTTTGCTGTTTCTGACACAATTACAGTGTCATCGGCGAACCTCAAAGTTTTTGTTTCTACTCTCTCGACTTTAATTCCTACTCCAAATTTTTCTTTTGTTTCCTTTGCTGCTTACTCAATATACATATTGAATATCTTCTCACTCCCTTCTCAACCACTGCTTCCCTTTCGTGCCCTTCGACTCTTACAAGTATAACTGTCATCTGGCTTCTGTACAAATTGCAAATAGTCTTTCGCTCCCTGTATTTTACCCCTGCCACCCTCTGAATTTTAACGAGAATATTCCAGCCAACATCGTCAAAGGCTTTCTCTAAGTCCACAATTGCTAGAAACGTAGGTTTGGCTTTCTTTAACGTAACTTCTATGAGAAATCATAGAGTCAGTATTGCTTCTCGTGCTCCTACATTTCTCTGGAATCCAAAATGATCGTCCCCGAGGTCCGCTTCTACCAATTTTTCCATTCTTCTGTAAGGATTCGTGTTAGTATTTTGCTGAGGGTATTAGATTAGGAAATGAGACGCTTAAGGTAGTAAATGAGTATTGCTATTTGGGAAGCAAAATAACTGAGGATGGTCGGAGTAGAGAGTATATAAAATGTAGACTGGCAATGGCAAGGAAAGCGTTCTGAAGAAGAGAAATTTGTTAACAACGAGTATAGATTTAAGTGTCAGGAAGTCATTTTTGAAAGTATTTGTATGGAGTGTAGCCATATATGGAAGTGAAACATGGACGATAAATAGTTTAGACAAAAAGAAAATAGAAGTTTTCGAAAAGTGGTGCTACAGAAGGATGCTGAAGATTAGATGGGTAGATCACATAACTAATGAGGAGGTATTGAATAGAATTGGGGAGGAGTTTGTGGCAAAACTTGACTAGAAGAAGGGATCGGTTGATAGGACATATGCTGAGGCATCAGGGGATCACCAATTTAGTATTGGAGGGCAGCGCGGAGGGTAAAAATCGTAGAGGGAGACCAAGAGATGAATACACTAAACAAATTCAGAAGGATGTAAGTTGCAGTAGGTAGTGGGAGATGAAGTAGTTTGCACAGAATAGAGTAGCATGGAGAGCTGCATCAAACCAGTCTCTGGACTGAATACCACAACAACAACAACAAAAGTTCGGCAATTTTCACACCTGACAGCACCAGTTTCCTTTGGAACTAGAATTATTGTATTTTTCTTGAAGTCTGAGGGTATTTCGCCTGTCTCAAACGTCTTGCTCATCAGATAAAGAGTTTTGTCATGGACGACTATGCTAAGGCTATCAGCAGCTCTAACGGAATGTTGTCTACTCCTGGGGCCTTGTTTCGACTTAAGTCTTTCAGTTCTTTGTCAAATTCTTCACGCAGTATCACATCTCCATTCTAATCTTCCTCTACGTCCTCTTCCATTTCCATAATATTGCCCTCAAGTACATCTCCTTTGCATAGACACTCTATATACTCCTTCCATCTTTCTGCTTTCCCTTCTTTGCTTAGGACTGGTTTTCCATCTGACCTGTTGATATTCATGCAAGTGGCTCTCTTTTCTCCAAAGGTCTCTTTAATTTTCCTGTAGGCAGTATCTGTCTTACCCCCTAGTGATATATACTTCTACATCCTTAGATTTGACCTCTAGCTTTTCCTACTTAGCCATTCTGCACTTCCTGTCTATCTCATTTGTTAGACGTTTGTATTCTCGTTCGCCTGCTTCATTTATAGCATTTTTATATTTTCTCCTTTCGTCGATTAAATTCAATATCTCTTGTGTTACCCAAGGATTTCTACTAGTCCTCGTCCCTTTACTTGCTTGATCTGCTGCCTTCACTCTTTCATCTCTCAAAGCTGCCCCTTCTGCTGTATTCCCTTCCGCTGTTCATGTCAATCGTTCCCTAATGCTCTCTTTGAAACCCTCTACACTTTCTGGTTCTTTCAGTTTATCCAGGTCCCATCTCCTAAAGTTACTGTCTTTTTGTAGTTTCTTCAGTTTTAATCTACGGTTCATAGCCAGTAAACTGTGGTCACAGTCCACATCTGCCCCTGGAAGTGTCTTACAATTTAAAATCTGGTTCCCAAATCTCTGTCTTACCATTATATAATCAGTCTGAACCCTTCCGCTGTCTCCAGCTCTCTTCCACGTATACAATCTTCTCTCATGATTCTTAAATCAAGTGTTATCTACGTTTAAATTACGCTGTGTGCAAAATTCTACCAATTGGGTTCGTCTTTCATTCCTTGTGTGTGTGTGTGTGTGTGTGTGTGTGTGTGTGTGTGTGTGTGTAAGCAAAAACGTTGTTACCAAACATCGCGTAAAGTACCTTATGTTTTACAGATATGTAAGTGTCTTACTTTAATGTGTAATTTAAAAATGAATCAAATCATAATCTATGATGTAACTGTTATTACAAAACTTTTGGTCTGAAATTGGTGTATATTTGCAAAGTGAAGATCAGAAGCCTAGAATTTGATTTTTTTGAAAGTCACAAATGAAGGCGTATTCATTCGTCGCATTCCGCTGACAACCATGCCTTGGATTTAAAGCGATTGCAGTTTCCCAAGCGGCTTGTATTCGCATTATCATCAACAAGGCGCAGGCCTAAACACTTTGTGTGGCAGATATATAATATCCCTGGCAACACCTGGCACTAAAGCTAAAAACTAAAACTAAACTGCGTCCGAACAGGCCTTGGAAGGCTCAACGGTACCGACCTCCCGCCGTGTCATCCTCAACCTTAGGCGTCATATGGAGGGGCATGTTGCCAGTAGATCACTCTATCGGCCATATGTCAGTTTACGAGAACGGAGCCGCTACTTCTCAATCAAGTAGCTCCTCAGTTTGCCTCATAATGGCTGAGTGCACCTCGGACAACTACAGGTAGTTGTATTAAAACAAAGGAAAATGCTATAGTACAAAGATTTCAGAAGAAAGCGCGATGTCTTAAGCTGGTCAGCCTTGGTGCGTTTCAGTCTGTTTCGGGTTAATACAACAATGACTTTTGTGTCCATTTTGTTGGAGGATTTTTAGTCACATTTAACATTAAACGATCAGCAGATACACACATACTCCGGGAGCCACCATACAGTCTGTGTCACTTCTCCCATTTCCTGAGAAGAACAACTGCTGCTGTATGTGAGATTCAAACTCTAATTTTACCTTCACGGTCTTCTAGCTAGATATAAATAAGAGGAAGCAATATATAAGCTGATTCTTCCAAGAACTTGGAGAGTTGTGTACTGTCGTCTGCAGTAAATTTCTGAGACTGGCTGCCACTGTAGTGAACGTGTTGATTAATGGCTTCTAGTTACCATGTAATGGGGACTTGTTTATAAGGAAAGATAGAGGCCGAGTCCTTTTCCTGGCGTGTAACTTGCGAACGCGACCCACACGCATAATGGTTAGTATCCAGTTATGAATTTACACCTCTAACGTCATTGCGGAACTGAATTTCGTCAAGACCGGACATATTCAACCTTTCACCTGCTATTTGCAGAATGAAGTCTGTACTACATTTGTATACAATATACCAATGCCAGCTGACGGACATTTATTAATTTCTATGCTCACACAGGACAACTTGGTCTCTAAGACATTATGTTATGGGCCGAATTTTCGTGTTATTGTCTCGTTCCTTTATTTTCCTTTCTTCAAACCAGGAAGGACGAACGCTATTTGTGAATGCAGTACAGTTTCGTGTTGTCAGTGTACGGCGATAGCTTTCGTTTTGTCTTTTGCATCTTTAGCTTGGAAGTTCTCGCATTCGTGATCAACTAGCCACCACTTAGTTTAACATAACAAAATTTAAACAGTATCTAATTTACCACCCAAAATAGCGCCATTTGCCGCTCACACCAAACAGTTACAAAATGAGAACACGAATTTAGGGAGGATGACTTACAACCCTAAATACAATGATGACGTAGCTACATCATACTAATTACATAACAGCATAAAATTAGTAATTACCTCAGAATGGTCAGACGTTAATCGCAATAAGTTCCATGTGCCGTTATTTTAAGTTAGTGACAATAGTATCCAAGTAACCATATTAGTGAAGTATTAAATTCTTTTGTGAAGGTCAGGAAGATTATCTAAAAGATAGTCAGAGTCCACTAACTCAAGGTGAAAATTTTTATGACTCACAGTGGGCGAAAGACATTGTTTTTATGATGAACACCTATTTGTCTAACTCTGTTTAGGTCAATGGACTTGGCCCAATGATTCTCAAAAGGGTATAATCCATCTTTGCGGTTCAGTTATGTCCGTCCTGAGAAATACCCATCTACTGGTACTAAACCGCGTTCATTAGAAGCAAAATGACTTTATAGTCACGATATTCATTACAAGTCGGAATAGATGTCAAATCTGGTGCATAAAGCAGTCTTTTCCTTCGTGGGGGACCACAGTCATGTAGAACTTTTTGAAACAAATTTCCACCATTTGACGATAGATTTGCATTTATTTACTTCAGTTTATTTCACGTAATCACGATTTTGGCTTTGGAGCCATTCTCAAGCGCAGTTTCAACTGAAACTAAAATCTCACAAAGTGTCCGACCTGTTTAAATGGCATACCATCATGAAAATAACAATTATCTGGTGTTATAAACCAGTCATCGTATTAAATGATAAAAGTACACATCAAAGATACATAAAACGGCTGAGTTTCTTCACAACCAATAAACATTAACGATCTGACAGTCAGTACATTGCCGTGACCTGTATTCGTCACGTCCATCGTAGTCCCCAGTAGATGATACCTCTACTCCGTTCAGTGAAGTAGGCTATCACAGTTGAGTTCTCACTGCGTCATATCACGAATTGCTCTGTACAACTGAAATATCAAAATTTAAATCTGTACTCGGTAGTCAACCTTACGGCTTGTGACGGAGGGTACTTCGTGTAACAATGTCACTTCGCCCCATTCCTGTTCCAGTCGCTAATCGAGAAGGACTATTGTTGATATACCTACGTGTGAACCCAAATCCCTCTAAATTTATCTTTTCACGAGATATATGTAGCAGGTATTGGTTGACGTGACTAGGAACGTAAACCCTCGGAATTTCAACAGTAAACCATGATGCACAAAGCGTCTCTTGTAGGAGCGATAGTAACGTATCGGTTGTATGTGGGTTTAATAAGCCAATTCCTTCTGGATGAACTAAATTTCCTGAGGAGTCTTCCAATGAATCTCACTTGGGCATCTACGATTAGTTTTGTGTGCTAGTTACGCTTTAAATCAGTCCGTACGCAAACTAGCGGGTATTTAATGCCTGCGACAGTTTCTGCAGTATACAGCGTGATTATAATTAAACTTTCGCTACTTGAGCCAGTGTAGAAGAAAAACTACCGTATGGGTAACAAAATTTACAGGAATGATGTTCAGACTATATGCTCAAAGATTTGCGTTGATAGTAGTGTTAGTGTCATGGCTCGTTATTACGCACCGAAACTGGTATGGCCACTTAGGATTAAAACACTAGCATCAGTGTGCATCACAGTTACGCTCAGTCAGCATTGGCATGGACAAAGTGAACAGGGTTTAACTGGTAAAGCTGTTGTATCAAAACAACAGCAACAGTGTTGCTGCTCTTCACGAGCATCGACTCATTAAAGGAATATGGAGAGTTCTTCTTTCCGCTCCAGAGTTGGAGAAAGTGATTCTGAAGTTAGAATTAACCAGCGATTTGAGGATTATTCCTGGGAGACGCCGACGGGCAGTTGCGCCAAACTTTTTTGAGAAAGTTACTGTTGCCATAGTTGAAAATTGTCATAGAACAAGGTACGCAAGTAACAAATGTCACCCTCTCATGTAGAAACTGAAGTGTGTTTCTCCCAATGGTTTGTTATATCTTTTCCTCGTCTGCTTACAAATGTTTCTACAAAATTTCATTGACCTACTGTTACTCGTTTTTCATGGGGACTGTCTCAAATAGCGAAAGTAGAAGTGTAGTCATACTGCACTATCGTGCTCAAAGGTATTCAGATGCAATTTAATATCATGATAATTCAAATATCACAAAATATGTTATTAGGGATGCAGATATTGGAATTACCTTCGTGTATCACTGCACATGTTATGTATTGTATTATCTGATGATTTGTGTTGTATTTGTTATTTCAGCTGCTTTCTAGTGTGTTGTCTCAATCCTGGTTTTCAGAAATAGAGAAACCTTGTCTATATGCTTCAAAATACTGATAGGATTGTTGGAGAACGCATGGTCATACATAAAATGAAATAGAAGTAATATGATCAGTTCACTGGGAGGTTATGATTAAAATCACAGTGTTCCAAGTGCTGTAGTGTGGACTGCATACGTTGCAGGATGCTGAGACATTGTAGGTTCATTAATCAGCGCGCTCACGGAGTATGCTGAAAAAATAATTATACTTTCTGCCACCAGATAAAAATATGGCGCTGTAAGCAATCAGAATGTGAAATGTTTCGTTTGTTGAAATCAGCATGCTGTTCGTCACTTGGTAACGTGTGTTGGTTTCTTTTGTGACGAGACTGTTGGTGGAAAGAGTGAAGAAGGTTGAAGTTTTCCGTATGAA
This sequence comes from Schistocerca cancellata, assembly GCF_023864275.1. Taxonomy (NCBI): domain Eukaryota; kingdom Metazoa; phylum Arthropoda; class Insecta; order Orthoptera; family Acrididae; genus Schistocerca; species Schistocerca cancellata. The sequence continues at coordinate 627,881,554 of NC_064629.1, forward strand.
ACGCAGTGGCTTTTGAGAAAAAATACCATGCACTGCTGGTAAAGTTGTTTTCTTGGCACATTTTACACTGGTATATATGCATTTTTCAGTATGTGCACCAATTAAAGCCCCGAGGTAGCCTACAATGCTGTGACTTTGCCCTTCGCTTTTTGGCACGCATAGAAATGGATGATGTGTGGCTGGAGAATATTCTTTGGAAGGAAGAGGCACATTTTACAGTGCACAGTGCCGTGAATCCACACAACTGTTGCATATGAGGTTCTACTCTGCCACATGTTGTGCAGGATCATCCACTGCACTCAGTTTATGTGACTGTGTGGTCCGTTTTTCTTCAAGGATATGATACGTCACGAGCCTGTACTCAGCGACATCTGCACGTCATGTGAACCTCCTTGTGTAACACACGATTCCAGCTTTGCAATGAGACAATTGTGTTCGTACGACTATTTTCATGCAAGATGCGGGACACCACATGTCGCATTCCGAGTGAAAGATTTGCTTCGAGAAACCTTCGGTAACGACTGCATCATCTCTAGGCAATTTCATGATGTGTGACCTTCCAGATTCTCGACCTAAGTCCATGGGACTTCTGGTTGTGCGGTTATCTGAAAGATCATGTCTATCAGGAATGTATCGGAATTCTTCCTGATCTGCAGGATAGCATAAGATGTCGCATCACTCTGATTACACCGGATATGTTGCTAGCAACTGTCGAACTTGCTATGGTACAGATGTAAAAAGTTGCTGAAACGGGAGACTAAACTGGATACATATTGTAACTTGCGACCATATCCTAATGAACATGCCACCATTATCATGTGTTTCATCTTTCTTCCCCTTTCCTGCGTCCAAAACACGTACTGACTGCTTACAGCGCCATATTTTCCCCTGGCGGAAGAAAATTGAATTATTATTTTTTCAGCATACTCCGCAAGTGTCCGATTAATGAACATATCTATAATGTTTCAGCATCCTGCGATGTATAAAGCCTGCACTGCAGCACGCGGAACACCATCAGTTTAATTATAACCATCCAGTATTTAAAACGTACAGGGGCCCCAAGTCATTGTTAGCATAGTGGCATACCGCCTGAGGCCATTAGGTTCATAATACGGAAATTTCAAGTTTTTCGTGTAACTGTCGAAAATAAATCTCCAGTTGTTCTTTACTAGAGTGATTCATTCCTTTAATGAATTTATTAAATTCTTTAATGCCATTTTCAATAGCTTCTGCTTGACTGTGCGCTTCTTTTTCATATTTTGCAAGCTATTCCCTGACAAACCTAATTATCTCCTTTTCATACTCAGTAAGATATGTCAGATTACATTCATTAATAATTTTCTGCCAAAGCTTACTGGCAGCTATTACTAAAATAATGTACTCACTATTAAGATGCAGACTGCACTGTGGCGCTCTAGCAGCTATGGGTCATGGATAAAAATAGCCTGCCTAAAATTTACGATGACTGGGCGCCTGTTGTCAGACTGCGACCTGCCTGTTCACCAGGTGTGGTAACTTCATCTGTCGTGGCTGTTCCCCGTAGTGATACTTGGTGTGAAGGTTGCCTGCATTTTGTGAAGTAACAGCGCCCCAGCTGCCTGTTGCCTGGTGCCTGGTGCCTGCTGCGATGTCATCCTTCTCGATCCGATGTGTTGAAAACAAGTCTCGAGCCTTCTTTTCTTGATGTCAGTTTTTTTATCATGCACTTCACAATACGTGGTGGTCCACACTCACTGCGAACATTTGGAAAATAACCAACTCTCATGGAAACGTTACATGATTTTCAATCGCAGCAAAAAATGTAAAGTCACTTTCATCATTTTTCTTCTGCAGATTTACGTTTAATTAATGTTCTACTGAATAGAATTTGAGATAAAATAACGATTTCGGGAGGGATCATAGGATGTACATAACTTTTTTATTTAATTGTCTTGATCACATAGTGGTTTAAACGAAGTTACCATTTATGGCTATCCATTAGCCATGTTCAGAATATGTACTAGCTACTGTATTACGGGAGTTCTCATTCTGCTGCACTGCAACAAGTCATAACCATGTAAAAATAACATGAGTCAAAATCGCCATGCATGCATCAACTGGTTACATATAGGAAGCAAAGCTATCCTAGAGGTCGTTAATCCATGCCTAATATACAGATAATTGCAAAAAGTAATTAAAATGAGGTTCACTGAAGAGAATGGTTTTTTGAAAATGCTTGGTTGTATATTTTTTTATGTTTCAACATTTAACCATATGCAACATCTATTTGTCTTCTGGCTGTTTAAAGCTGATCAAAATTTTTAAAAAATGTTCAAGAAATAAAAATTGGTTAAAGAACCCATTCTAAAATTGAATGCATTGTGATGGCTCTAGAATTAGTCTTATAATGGAAGAAGACAGAATTAACTTTGACAATATTTGCATTTTCTGTTTTGCATTTTCCATTTTATATTGTGCTTATAACAATAAATAATTATGCGTCAACACCCTCTAGGTTAGCTTTGCATCCTTTCTATAACTGATTGAAGCATGAATGGAAGTTATGACTCACGTCGTCTTACATGGTTATGACTTGTTGCAGTGCAGCATAATAAGACGTATGTCCTTTGTTTTTAATCTCCTAATGTAGTAGCTAATAACGCATTTTCTTTTATTTTTATTGTACACTGTGAAGGTGGCTATTGTATACCCAAAACCAGTAATTCTGTTAAAAAAACTGTGCAATTTCACTCTAATCCAGTGCTATAAATGTTATTATTAATAAAAGCCATTTTACAACCTATAAAATTCACTGTTCAATGGATTACAGTCGTACAGTCACTGGTAGCGTTAATTCACTGTTCACTTTCAATACAATCTTTCATAGTCACAGTAACTCAGAATCATCCCCACAAGGGATGCCATGTTCAAAATCTCAGCCATGTCCTAGTGGCTGCGAGAAACAGCCTGACTGTAACCGTGAGTTCTGTATTTGGGTGTGTGCAGCAACAATTCACCTGATGTCCTCTAAAGCTGAATGTGACTCTCGCTGCAGAAGATAAGGCTTGGTTGTGGCTCCATTTATGAAGTAGTGCTGCAGCTGTCATGGTTGTAGGAATATATGGGTGTAATTTTCAGTAAAGATCCTGTAAATTTGTTTGAATGAATGCCTATTCTTTATTTAGTGCTGCACATTAATCTATTAGTAACTGATACACTTTTCAAACTTCGTATTCCATGGCCTCACACTCATGACCGCTCACTTCCACTGCTGCCCCCTAACTATTAATAATGCACTTAATGCTTAATAATGTTTTGCTGGCAATGACTGTCAATAATAAACGTTTTGAGAAGTGCACAGATTTCGGCCCAGACCACGAACTTTCTAACCGCATTCAGGATTAGACGCCACCCGACTCTCATATACGCGCCCACACTCGGCAACGGCTATCACTCGACTCTGGCAGCAATCTCAATGGAACTTCTGCCTTGAGCACTTTGAAGAATCACTGTCCAGGGAAATCCACACAACGGTATGCGGTCATGCTTCGCTCCCCCAATTAAAAGCGAAGATACCGTGTCCAAATGAAGTGTGATGCCTAAACTCACCACCAAGACTCCATCACATCGCAATACTCTACCCACACAGTAGCGCTTGTAACATATTCCGCAACATCACGATTTGCTCTGTACCAATTTGCTATAAATATTACATGAAGTATATGTTGTCTTCGCTTTTGATCTTCCTAATTTAATCACTCTCATTGTGTAGTAGGTCAGCCAACCTACTTCTCAGATTGCACAATGCATCTTACAACTCAACACCCTATTTTGCGTATTATCTGACTGCCTCACTTTCCTACAGAATTTGAGTCTAGTCTGTTGCTATCATTTTCGGAGAGGTGGAATTCCAGTGACTTCAGCTAGATATCTTGGTGGTAAATCTCATGGTAGATGAAAAGCAAGCCTCAAGGCCCAGTTTCGTATTTAATGGAGACTGATTATATGAAAGTCTTCAGAATTTCCCCATACTGCAGAAGCATGTCCCCGCAGTGGACACGCTAAAGTAGTATATGTTGTCTTCGCTTTTGATCTTCCTTATTTATTCACTCTCATTGTGTAGTAGGTCAGTCCATCTGGTTCTCAAGTTGCACAATGCATCTTACAACGCAACGCCCTGTTTTGCGTATTATCTGACTGCCTTACTGTCTTACAACATTTGAGTCTAGTCGCTTGTTATCATTTGCGGAGAGGTGGAATTCCAGTGACTTCAGCAAGATATCTTGGAGGTAAATCTCCTGGTAGACGAAAAGTAAGCCTCAGAGTCCTGTTTTTTATTTAATGTAGGTTGATTATATGAAAGTCCTCAGAATTTCTCCATATTGCAGAAGCATATTCCAGCAGTGGACACGTTAAAGTCATGTGGAGGACATAATGACTGTGATGGCAGCATGGATTCTTGGTTCAATAAGGGGTAGAGTGCACACGTTCGACCAGTTGACTGGCTTGAATTTCTTGGATGTTCTTTTGCAACAGTGATGTCGAGATATCTTGCTGTCACTGACATGATATCCCCACCATTAATCCATAGTGGCGTCAGCTCAGCTGGAATTTTCCTCCAGGCAGAAACCATAGCTCGAAATTAGTACTGGACAGCATGGGCATTCGTGTTCCTAATGAATAAGGCCAAGTCATCAGCATAGAGTGCTAGATGGATATCGTCATTTATAGGGACATCTGATGTGGAAAGGGTGTGAAATACTGGCCTGAGAACAAATCCTTGAGGTAATGCAGCCAGGATGTGTCTACTGTCAACCAGTAGGATTTGAGAAGTAAAATGTGTTACACGGTGACCCCTGTTCCAATAGCTTAAACAAGAGCCCTCCGTGCCAGAGGGAGTCGAACGCCTTGGAGAGGTCCAGGTATACTGCGGTTAGTTACTCTCAGCAAGACGTCGAGAGCTTCCTCCACCAGTCTCAGTAGTTACTGAGCTGTTGTGTCGCCTCTTCTGAATCCGAATTGTAAACAGATGTTAAGCTTCAGCGTGGTGTAGTAGGTGCACGTACTACAGTCGCTCGAGGCTTTTGAAAGTGCTGGTACGAGACTGACGGGTCTGTAGTTTGTTGGCAGGAGAGAATCCTTTCCTTCCTTGGGAATGGCCACTATATCTGCATGGTTCCATGCAGGTAGGATAGTGTTCACTGGGAAGGACTTGGTTACTTACTGGCAAGTGGAACTCCAGTTCAGCGTAAAGATAATGTATTTACTAAACCTCTATCGACTACATGCATTACGTAAGCACATGAAGATAGTTCTTTAATACTGTGTCCAAGACCAAGATCTGCTGACACCTCCTCTCCATACTCATATCAAAATGCTAAATTTTAATTAGTTTCAATTTTTTGTGTTTGGGACATATTTTGGGGGATACTTGGTTTTCAGTCAAAGATGATGGGCTGCAGTGTACAGCTGCATCATTACCCTATTTTACTGTTACTGCTCAAGTTACTATCTATGTAATCTTACAAGTGCCACTGACTAGTATAATCTTCTTGTTTCAGGAGATCACTTCTGCTCTTCAAATGATTGGTTATCTCCAGAATATCACAAAAGAGCCACATCACATAGATGGTGAAGTTTTCTGTAAGGCAGCGGCAGAAATTCAGAAAGTTCTGGTGTTCGCACTGAGGAACAGAAAGGTATTAACAATAAATTTTCATTGTCCACAGTCCAGTGTAAGTCTGTATTAAAGATGTATTAAACTAAATCAAAATCAACAAACCATAATGCATTAGACTGTTTACGCCAGGCATGACCATCTTACTTGCTTTAACCAGGACTGACGTGTTTGTAACACACAGCAGCTTCTGTTGAAACGACTGACGATTTCCTTCAAACTAGTCATTACAGAGAACTTTACATATCCATAATATTGCACTCTTATCTTTAAATTGTCAGTCATGTTGTGTTTAGAGTCCTTTAGTATTTATAGTTACAATGTAGTTAATGGAAGCACTACGTTTGGCCAGTTACTGCGAATGTGAGAACGAAAGGATACAAAGTGTTTTACTGATTCTTTGCGATATCGTCTCCTTTACTTCTCAGTGCAGCACTTTAGCTTCTGTACTCCCCAGTGGTGTCTGTTTTTGTGATCTCTAATTCTTTAGAATGTCACAAGGAGCAGTTTTCTTTGAAAATTGTGTGTTATATGAACTTCAGATTTCACAATTAATCACAGAGTTATTCTGGGCAAAACGAGTTTACAACTATTCGGTACCTGATTTCTCTAAGGTGATCCTCCGTTTCTCAAGGTCACTAATTTTATTTACGACTAAGGAAGTACCTGCTTTTGTCCCCGGCGAACTGGGGATGAATAAGTTTGGAGATAGTCTGATGCTTAGGATGTTAAACTCACATTCTGAATGACTGTGCATCAGATCGGCTTTACGTGCGACCGTAATTAAAGTGCAATACAGTTCCGATAAGCTCGCGGTCCGCTTCACTCAGATCTTTTATGAGGCTGTCCTCGTGTTCTGTTTCCAATAACCTCGACGCTCGCGAGACCTTCAGGTTAACCAACGTCGTTCTACTTTTATGAGTGCATAGTTCATGCTCACCGCCATTAAACCAGTTATACAGCGTGCACACAAACTGCATCGACATAGCAGTGCTGGTTGTACTAGTAGTGTTCAGCGTATTTTGAAATAAGGTTCAAATGGTTCAAATGGCTCTGAGCACTATGGGACTCAACTGCTGAGGTCATTAGTCCCCTAGAACTTAGAACTAGTTAAACCTAACTAACCTAAGGACATCACAAACATCCATGCCCGAGGCAGGATTCGAACGTGCGACCGTAGCGGTCTTGCGGTTCCAGACTGCAGCGCCTTTAACCGCACGGCCACTACGGCCGGCTTTGAAATAAGGAACGCATGGTCACCAGTGGCTCGCTACAGAATAATAATGTAAGTACGATTTATACCGTTAGTCACCTTTTCTGTGAAAATACCGTCCCAACAGAGAAAAATCTTGTAATATACAGTCGTAAAAATGTATAACACAAAACACGCAAATAACAGCTTACAAGGACCACATGACAATCGGCTATTTGTATTTTTTCTTAAATTCGTGGTACGTGATGTTCAGAACTCAAATATCAATCATCCAAAGTCTTTCCATGTAACTCTCAAAAGTTATCGAGAAACTTCGACTTCGAAATTATCCGCGTATATTTCATATTAAAGACGGGAATTAATTCAATAGTCTGTGTGGTCCTGTGGTAGAATGCTTGCATATCTTGTGGACAGTCTTGGTTCGTTTCCCAGCCATGGTAAATTTTTCCACATAGGAGCAAGTTCAAAGAAAATTTCCGTGAAGTTTAAGACACACAGAGGTGAAAAAAAATTATAATTTGTAATGTTTATTTAATTTAACTAGTTTTTATTAACAATAGATAAGTAATTAAGAATTTATATTTGCAACGAAAACTGGAATCTTGTGTGCGATATGTGATTAGAAACAAAAGACGTGCATTTTTTCATTAAAATAACAATTACATATGCGTTAATTAGCATATATTTGATGAATTTTATATTTAAATGACGTCAGTAGTCGAAGTGAACAAAAAAATACGAAAAATTAGTGACCAATACAAGAGTCGAATCAGCGATCCAACAGTTACCAATCTCGAGTGCAGCCGATGTTTTTGCTATTTAATGTATTTTACACTTCACGGAAATGCCCATAGAACATGCAACTTTGTTAAGAAATGTGCATCAGCCAGGACTCGAATTTAGGCCTCCAGACGGCAGGCGAGCATTTTACGACAACCAGATTGCTTGTCAAAAAATATACTTTATTTAGTGAATTAAAGACGCCCAGAAAACTTCATAGTTGATTTTCTCAAGAATTTTTCAGAGTTGCATGGTACTGCTTTCGCTGACTGGTATTTCAGTTCTGACCTTCCAGTACCATTAAGGTAAAAAAAATAATTGCGAAAACCAGATTGCCACGTGGTCCCGTTGTTAGTGTAGTTGTACCGCTCTTACATTACATTCAGTGAACCAATGGCCAACTGTTAATCGGTAAACCTACCCATATTGCTGTGTATGACTGTTCGTGTACAATTATCACTGCCAGAAAAACAAACTCAAGACAGAACCGAGCAGATCTGAGTGCAAGTTCGAGGGCGAAGAGTAAAATAAGTTATTTTACATACAGTGTGTACTGCTATAGGGCTTTGTTTGTTTGGTAAGCCATGAGTCTACACTGAATGATTAAAGAGTAGTTTGCACATCACAGATTTATTGTACATTCTGCTATACACTATGTGATCAAAAGTATCCGGACACCTGGCTGAAAATGTGTTACAAGTTCGTGGCGCCCTCCATCAGTAATGCTAGAATTCAATATGGCGTTGGCCCACCCTTAGCCTTGATGACAGCTTCCACTCTCGCAGGTATACGTTGAGTCAGGTACTGGAAGGTTTCTTGGGGAATTGCAGCCCATTCTTCACGGAGTGCTGCACTGAGGAGAGGTATCGATGTCGGTCGCTAAGGTCTGGCACGAAGTCGGCGTTCCAAACATCCCAGAGGTGTTCTATAGGATTCAGATCAGGACTCTGTGCAGGCCAGTATATTACAGGGACGTTATTGTCGTGTAGCCACTCAGCCACAGGCCGTGCATTATGAACAGGTGCTCGATCGTGTTGAAAGATTAAATGGCCATCCCCGAATTGCTCTTCGACAGTGGGAACCAAGAACATCAATGTATACCTGTGCTGGGATAGTGCCACTCAAAATAACAAGGGGTGCAAGCTCCCTCCATGAAAAACATGCCACACCTTAACACCACCGCCTCCGAATTTTACTGTTGGCACTACACACGCTGGCAGATGACGTTCACCGAGCATTCGCCGTACCAACATCCTGCCGTCGGATCACCACATTGTGTACCGTGATTCGTCACTTCACACAACGTTTTTCCACTGTTCAAGCGTCCACTGTTTACGCTCTTTACACCAAGCGAGGCGTCGTTTGGCATTTACCGGCGTGATGTGTGGCTTATGAGCAGTCGCTTGACCATGAAATTCAAGTTTTCTCACCTCCCACCTACCTGTCATAGTACTTACAGTAGATCCTGATGCAGTTGGAATTCCTGTGTGATTGTCTGAATAGATGTCTGCCTATTACACATTACGACCCTCTTCAACTGTCGGCGGCCTCTTTCAGTCAACAGACAAGGTCACCCTGTACGCTTTTGTTCTGTACGTGTCCCTTCACGTTTCCACTTCACTATCACAGTAGAAGCAGTGGACCTAGCTATGATTTGGAGTGTGGAAATGTCGCGTAAAGACGTATTACACAAGTGATATCCAGTCACCTGACCACGTTCGAAGTCCCTGAGTTCCGCGGAGTGCCCCATTCTGCTCTCTCACGATGTCTAATGACTACTGACGTCGCTGATATGGCGTACGTAGCAGTAGCTGGCAGCACAATGCACCTAATAAGAAAAACGTATATTTTGGGGGGTGTCCTGATACTTCTGATCACATAGTGTATTTTACTACACGTGGCAAAAACAGAGTTCCGTCCTTAGCAAAAGGAAGACAAAGAACTGCACTGAAGTGACAAAACTCATGTGATATCGATATACACCTATACAGGGTGTTACAAAAAGGTACGGCCAAACTTTCAGGAAACATTCCTCACACACAAATAAAGAAAAGATGTTATGTGGACATGCGTCTGGAAACGCTTAATTTCCATGTTAGAGCTCATTTTAGTTTCGTCAGTATGTACTGTATTTCCTCGATTCACCGCCAGTTGGCCCAATTGAAGGAAGGTAATGTTTACTTCGGTGCTTGTGTTGACATGCGACTCATTGCTCTACATTACTAGCATCAAGCACATCAGTACATAGCATCAACAGGTTAGTGTTCATCACGAACGTGGTTTTGCAGTCAGTGCAATGTTTACAAATGCGGAGTTGGCAGATGCCCATTTGATGTATGGATTAGCACGGGGCAATAGCCGGGGCGCGGTACGTTTGTATAGAGACAGATTTCCAGAACAAAGGTGTCCCGACAGGAAGACGTTCGAAGCAATTGATCAGCGTCTTAGGGAGCACGGAACATTCCAGCCTATGACTCGCGACTGGGGAAGACCTAGAACGACGAGGACACCTGCAATGGACGAGGCAATTCTTCGTGCAGTTGACGATAACCCTAATGTCAGCGTCAGAGAAGTTGCTGCTGTACAAGGTAACGTTGACCACGACACTGTATGGAGAGTGCTACGGGAGAACCAGTTGTTTCCGTACCATGTACAGTGTGTGCAGGCACTATCAGCAGCTGATTGGCCTCCACGGGTTCTGCGAATGGTTCATTCAACAATGTGTCAATCCTCATTTCAGTGCAAATGTTCTCTTTACGGATGAGGCTTCGGCTCTGAGCACTATGGCTCTGAGCACTATGGGACTTAACATCTATGGTCATCAGTCCCCTAGAACTTAGAACTACTTAAACCTAATTAACCTAAGGACATCACACAACACCCAGCCATCACGAGGCAGAGAAAATCCCTGACCCCGCCGGGAATCGAACCCGGGAACCCGGGCGCGGGAAGCGAGAACGCTACCGCACGACCACGAGCTGCGGGCTGAGGCTTCATTCCAACGTGAACAAATTGTAAATTTTAACAATCAACATGTGTGGGCTGACGAGAATCCGCACGCAATTGTGCAATTACGTCATCAACACAGATTTTCTGTGAACGTTTGGGCAGGCATTGTTGGTAATGTCTTGATTGGGCCCCATGTTCTTCCACCAACGCTCAATGGAGCACGTTATCATGATTTCATACGGGATACTCTACCTGTGCTGCTAGAACATGTGCCTTTACAAGTATGACACAACATGTAGTTCATGCACGAAGGAGCTCCTGCACATTTCAGTCGAAGTGTTCGTACGCTTCTCAACAACAGATTCGGTGACCGATGGATTGGTAGAGGCGGACCAATTCCATGGCCTCCACGCTCTCCTGACCTCAATCCTCTTGACTTTCATTTATGGGGGCATTTGAAAGCTCTTGTCTACGCAACCCCGGTACCAAATGTCGAGACTCTTCGTGCTCGTATTGTGGACGGCTGTGATACAATACGCCATTCTCCAGGGCTGCATCAGCGCATCAGGGATTCCATGCGATGGAGGGTGGGTGCATGTATCCTCGCTAACGGATGACATTTTGAACATTTCCTGTAACGAAGTGTTTGAAGTCACGCTTGTACGTTCTGTTGCTGTGTGTTTCCATTCCATGATAAATGTGATTTGAAGAGAAGTAATATAATGAGCTCTAACATGTAAAGTAAGCGTTTCCGGACACATGTCCACATAACATTTTCTTTCTTTGTGTGTGAGGAATGTTTCCTGAAAGTTTGGCCGTACCTTTTTGTAACACCCTGTATTGATGACGGTAATATCGCGGACCCAAGGTGTAAAAGGGCACTGCATTGACAGAGTTGTCATTTGTACCCAGCTGATTCATGTGAAAAGGTTACCGGCGTGATTGTGGCCGGCGGACGAGAATTAGCAGACTTTGAATGCGAAATGGTAGTTGGAGGTAGACACATGAGACGTCCCATTTATAAAATCATTAGGGAATTTAATATTCCGAGATCCTCAGTGCGAAGAGTGTGCCGAGAATACTACATTTTTGGCATTACATCACACCACGAACAAAGAAGCAGCCGACGGCCTTCACTTAACGACCGAGAGCAACGGCGTTTGCGTAGAGTTTTCAGTGCTAATAAACAAGCTACACTTTGTGGCATAGCCAAAAAATCAATGTGGGACGTACGACGAACGTATCCGCTAGGACAATATGTCGAAAACTGGCGTTAATGGACTGTGGTAGCAGACAAGCTACACGAGTGCCTTTGCTAACAGCACATCGCCTACAGTTTCACTTCTGGGCTCCTGAACATTTCAGTAGGATGCTAGAGTGGAAAACCGTGGCCTGGTCATGAGTGTCCCGATTTAAGTTGGTAAGAGCTAATGGTAGGGTTCGAGTGTGGCGCAGACTCAACGAAGCCATGGGCCTAGGTTGTTAACAAGGTATTGTGCAAGCTGGTGCTGGGTCCATAACGGTGTGAACTGTGTTTACATGGAATGGACTGGGTCATTTAGTCCAAATGAACCGATTATTGACTGTAAATGGCTACGTCGGCTATATGAACACCATCTGCAGCCATTCACGTACTTCATGTTCCCAAACAGCAATGGAATTTTTATGGATGACAATGCACCAAGTCATCAGACCGCAAGTGTTCGTGATTGGTTTGAAGAACATTCTGGACAATTCCAGATCATCCGATATGAATCCCATAGAACATTTATGGGACATAATCGAGAGGTCAGTTTGTACACCAAATCCTGCATTTGCAACACTTACACAATTATGGACGGCTGCACCACTCCGGGCGAAAGGAGGTCTGACAATATTAATAGGTATCCCATGATTTTTTCCCCTCAGTGTAAAGTAGTAAGGCTACCACAAACTGAATGACATTTCACTGTTGACACTATGTGTTGACTGCCAAATATACCACACCAGCACCCTACCTCCACTCCAGAAGCACCGGAGATGCAAAGGAACTGGTGTTTTACCGTTCTAGCGGCTCGTGTGACGACCGCTGTTCGCGGTGGTTGTGGTGTCTGTAGCCTCCATTGGTTCGGTGGAGTGGTCGAAGCTTTTTTCTTCTTCTTCTCTTTTTGCTTCTCTCAGTCTGAATGCATGTGAGAGGGGGAGAGTGATTTGTACTCTCCATACCGGTGGGCGCTGACACTGTGAGTGGCTGCACCGTATTTGGTTCCTCTATGGTTGCAGGTTTGAGGTGTTCAATTGGTATCGTCTGTTCTTTGCCATTCCGCACTGTTTTGATGTTGTGTACGCCTTTCTCGAGAACCTTGAGGAGTACAGCCTTATGGTGGCCTTAATGAAGGCAGTAGGCAGTCGTCTCTCAGCCAGTATTGCGATGTTAGCTGAAGTTCGTTGTGCAGGAAGACCGTTTTGTCTCTGTGCTTCTACGGTGCGAACCAGGTAGTTGCTTTCGTAGCTGAAATATGAGATGGCTTAGAAGAGATGAGCTCGGCAGGAAGTCGTAATTGTCTTCCATGCACCGGTTGTGCTGCAGAACAGTGGAGGTCCTCTTTTAGCCGTAACAGCTCTAGCGGTAATGATACGGTCCAGTGGCCGTCGCTACACAGTTGAGATGCTTTCAAGGTTCTGTGGATTCTTTCTACAGTCCCGTTGGTTGCGCGCTGGTGATTCTGGATTGGTAGCAGCTGCATTGATGTATGAGCTTGTGGAACGACTGAGACTCGAATTGCCTCCCACGATCAGCTGTTATGGTTTGGGACACCCCACATCTCACGATCCAGTTTTCAGTCAGAGCTCTGCCCACTGTTTTTGCTGGAATATCGGTGATGGCATTGGCTTCTGGCCAGCACATGAATCCACCTATGACGGTCAATAAGCAACTGTACCGGTCGGAGCTCGGTAGCAATCCTACCAGGTCCACATGCACATGCATCAGACGCACCGTTGGTGTGTCAATGCTAACTAAAAGTGCTGAGACATACCTGTCAATCTTGCTCCACTGACAACTCTCAATGGATTGTGCACATTGATTGCAATCGTTCTTGATGCCCAACTAAATCATCTTGGCCACCAACTTGACTCTCGTCTTGACGCCAGGATGCCCTACACTATGGAAGGCTTCCAATATCTGATGCTGAAACTCTTGTCGTATATATGGACGCAGGATATTGTGAACCACATCGCACCACAAAGTTGCTTGTAGGTCAGGCATATAAATTTGCATTAGGTTGAGTACTAGAACCTCTTATCTGCTGCAGCCATTCTTGGAACAATGGCGCGGTGGTGCGTGGGAACTCAAAGGGGTGTGGCCAGCGGCCCACTTGAATTGGCCCCACTGGACGCTGCACTGGCTTGCAGCCATATTTGCGGTGGATGACGTCTCGCTGTGAATGTCGATTGTTGATGAACGTGACACAACTTGCTGGACAGCACATGTGCCAGTTTTGTATTCCCACCTGGAACACGGCGCATGGGTTGCTCCTGAAATCTAACAAAGAGGCCGAATGAAAGGAAGCGAGTAGGAGCAGATGAGGTAAAGCTTTTGGTACTGCAAGTAAAGTAAAAGTGGTTTTACAATAGTATAAACATATGCAAACATATTACATAACTTTAGGTGATGAGCACACAGGTGCGCCGCCAAAGTCCAGATAAGAAAGTCTCAATAGCAAGCTCAGCTAAAGCGACGGTTCTTGGCTACCTGCTCTTCATGAACTGGGCGAAATTGGAGCGGCTCTCGTAGAGCCGCACAGCGTCAGCTAGAGGGCGCTATCGTCGGTGTAGATCGTCCGCTCTCGTAGTGCCAACCTACGCTGTGGTATTTGAACTATCGATACGACATCCCTCCCCCTGAAACGGGGCACCGTCGTTGAGTAGGGCTTCGGACGGCAGGTGGAGGGACCCAGGGGTGGCGCAATTGAGGGGACGGACTGCAAAACTGCTCGCGAGGGGGCGAGGAAAACGCCCCGTTGAAAACCTGCCCAGGACGCGCACCACCACTGGGTATGCTCGGATGAGGAGGCGGAGCAACAACGTCCATGGGCGACGGCGACAGCGGCGGCGGCGTGACGGCAGCCTCAGCGTCCAACAGTTCTGGCACCGCGGAGAAACACAGCCACAGCGGTGGCGGAGAAGGCGGAGGCCGGAGGTGGGGCCGTGGCGGCTGCGAGAGGCGCCACCCGACGCAGGAGACCATACCGGCGGCGGCAGGAGCGCCCGCGGCGGAGGCGCCGTCAGTGGAGTCGTGGGCTGACGCGGTGGAAGCCGTGAAGCATCCAGTTCTGCCAGAAAAGAACCAGTGGCAGAAACCCGAGGAGAGCATAAACAGATCTGGTTCCGGTATCGCTTGACAGTGCTGGAGGGACCAGAAATTACAAATAAGGTGCGGCCAAGCTGGCAAAGAATGCGCCCCTATTCCCATCGCTGCCTGCCAGAGAAAACGCGATAGAACACCAAAGCATGCGGTGCCACGCCAGAACGAGGCGAAGCAGCGGCAGCCCACAGTGGTGGGTGCAGTAGCTCCAGGAGCGACCGATGGGCGCAGCCATGTAGGAATTCCGTTGGGGAACGGGTGCTGCGCCACTGGGAGCGATAGGAAGCAAGGAAAGTCCAGAGTGCGCTCTCGCGAGAGTGCGTGGCGCGCAGCTTGCTCATCTGCGACTTAAACAAACACGCAAAGCGTTCATCCTCGCGGTTCGACTGGGGGTGGAACGTGGCTGAGGTCAGATAGCGAATGCCATTAGCAACACAGAATGTTTCAAACTTAGAGGACACAAATTGGGGGCCATTGTCGGAGACAATAATTTCAGGAAGGCCCTCAATGCAAAAAATAGACATCAAAGTCCGAATACTACTGGCAGATGTAGTAGAAGGCATAGACACAACAAAACGAAAGTTGCTGTACGCATCAATAACTATCAACCAGCGGGTGCCCCAGAAAGTACCCTCAAAATCAACATGAACACGCTGACGAGGCGCAGTAGGAGTCAGCCACGCAAAGGAGCGCTGGTGGGGAGCAGATTGATGCTCCGCACAATAGCGACAATTAGCAAGCAAATTCTCAATTTGTTTATCAATACCGACCCAAGTGCAGTGACGACGCGATAATTGCTTCATCCGCACTATACCCTAATGACCAGAGTGCAGTAATCGGAGGATTTCTGACTGCAATGAACCAGGTACAACCACACGAGACTGATCATTGTTAGTTCGTAACAAAATAACACCGTGGTGTACAGACAAGTTGTGACGTTGCGCAAAGTAATGGGGATCACGAATCTACGGAGCAGATGGAGGCCACTGAGTACGAACATACTGTCAAACAATCTGCAAAGACGCATCGGCGGTTGTCGCGGAAACAATGCGACGAAAATCCACTGGAAAACCACCAGCGAAATCCCTATCTTGCGAATCAATGAACATGCAAGATAATTCAGAAGAATCAAACACTTCGTCTGGACCAATAGGCAGACCAGACAGAGCATTGGCATTGCCATGCTGGGCCGTAGGCCAAAACAAAATTTCGTAATTGTAGTTACACAAAAATAAAGACCGACGTTGCAACTTTTGTGCAGTACGCCCTGGAGCTGGCTTTGTCGGGTGAAAACAACAACGTCAAAGGCTTATGGTCGGTGACCAAATAGAACTTGCGACAGTGCAACAAATCATGAAACTTGGCCACTCCATAGACAATAGCTAAAGCTTCATTCTCGATTTGAGAATAGCAACTTAGGCGCAGAAGCGATTGGGCGATCGACAGAATTAATGCGGTGCAAGAGAACCACTCCGATGCCGTGAGAAGATGCATCGACAGCCAAATCAACTGGTTTGAAGGGATCGAAAGGAATCAAACAGCGATCACTCAACAACGCAGATTTGAGCTTGTGGACATTCCAAAGACCAAACAAAAGGAACGTCCTTACGCCTAAGGCGATGCAAAGGTGCTGCAATCTGCGCTGCATTGGGGATAAACCGAAAATAATACGTAATTTTTCCCAACACAGACTGAAGTTCTTTCAAGTTCCTGGGTGCTCGCAAGTCTCTAATCGCACGGAGATGTGACGGTGAGGGGCGGATACGCTGTACGTTAATCATGTGTCCTAAATACTGAATCTCAGTTTGAAAAAATTTGCGCTTGTCTCTGTTACACTTGAGTCCTTCCTGTAAAAGTACAGTAAATAAGGCACCCAAATTCTGAAAATGTTCGTCAGGGGTGCGACCTGATATGACAATATCGTCCAGATAATTGGAACAACCAGTTACAGTGGCACACAACTGCTGCAAGTATGACTGAAAAATAGCAGGAGTCGAAGCACAGCCGAACGGAAGGCGGCGACACTTGAACAATCCAAGATGGGTGTTGATCACAAAATAGCGCTGCGACTGTTCGTCGAGAGGAATCTGAAAGTATGCGTCCCGCAAGTCAATCGTGGAAAAGAATTTTCCCGCACCAAGTTTATAAAAAATGTCTTCAGGACACGGTAAGGGAAACGTTTACTGTAGACTTAAAGTCAGCACAAATACGGAGACGACCGTTTGGTTTTTTCACACACACTATAGGCGAAGCCCAGTGCGAAGCAGAAACAGGTTCAATGATACCACTGTTTTGCAAATGCTTACATTCAGCAGCTACGGTGTCGCGCAGTGCGTGCGGTGCCGGGCGAGCGCGCTGGAAAATAGGCATGGCATTGTCTTTAACTACAACATGCACTGCAAAGTCTATGGCACAACCAAGGCCATCAGAAAAGAGTTCAGCAAAATCATCGCATAGTGCGGCGACACAGTCTGCATGGTTACTAGCGTTGATGCAAAATACACTGACCTGAATTGCGAGGCCAAAAAGTTCAAAGGTGTCAATGCCAAAAATGTTCGTAGCATCACTAGAGCGGAGCACATTGAAAGATACTGTACGTGTCGTTGCACCATATATGGCTTGCAAACTACACACGCCGAGCACTGATTTTTCCTGTCAAGTAAATGCAGTCAGTGTGGAATGTGAACAACGAAGTGGAGGCGAACCAAGCAAGTCATACGTTGATCTGTTCAGTCAAGAAACTGATGTACCAGTGTCCAGCTGCATGCGAACAGAACGCCCACAAGTGTTCACAGTCACAAAACGTTTCCTCGCACCACGCTAAATGAAAGAGGAAGTGTCTGGCAAAACTTATTTATTCACAGGACGAGCTGTAGAAGCACGTGAAGCAGAAGGCTGTGAATAAATGACATTAACGTCCATAGGCTGATGTGAATCATGATCACGGTGGTTTCCATTGCGGTGGTGTCCACGCGAGTCATGCGAACGGGAGACAGGTTGTGAATTAGAGTTTCTCTTACTACACACAGCTTGCACATGTCCTTTCTTATTACAAAAATAACACTGTGCTTGACGGAATGGGCAACTGTCCCGTGGGTGGGCACGAAAACAGTTCGGACATGATTTCAGTTTCTTAGTGGGTGCCAGGCTTGAAACTTGTTTACTTGTGCACGAGCGACGCAGCGTGGCTCGCTATCCAGGGCAGGGCGGCGAAGAGGGGGGGGGGGGGGGGGGGGGGGTGGCATGTGTTGTGCCTCACTGAAAGCATACACATCCGGGGTCATGTCGAACGTGAAAATAGCCATATCTAATGTATCTTGTCTGTTTAGCAAGTCCACTACTTCCTGCAAAGACGGGTTTTTAAATCTTAAGATTTGCTCGCAGATGCGGTGGTCCGCCACATTCTGCGCAATAGCGTCTCTAATCATGATATCCGCATATGAGCGTCCACAGGAGGAATTAAAGTCACAATCATATGTTAGTCCCTGAAGATGAGCTAACCATGATTTATTTGATTGGGTAGGACCGCGCCAGAGACGAAAGAATTTGTAGCGTGCAGCTACCACATTTACACTGTCACGGAAGTGGGAGTTCAATGCAGCAATCATATTGTCGTAAGTTTGAGTTTTTGGGCGGGTGGTGGGAAACAATTTTATGAGCCCACTGTATAACACAACACCCGCGTTGGCAATGAAAAAGGCAAGCCGCTCTGTACCTGGTATGTTGTAAGCTGCGAAGTGTGCTTCGAGCTGGTCGATGTATTCTGGCCAGCGTTCAACGTCAGGATTAAAGGCACGAAATGGTGGCGGCGGAAGCGTCGTCGGCGGTGGTACAGGCGGAGGCGTCGGAGGCGCCGCAGTAGCTGCAGTTTGTACTGTGACCAGTCCACTTACAGCAGCAAACAGCTGCGTCATTTGTTGAGCCTGAAACCGTACAAGATCGGACAGCGAAGCCTGTTCATGTGGCGAAGCCATCGTTGATGCAAACTTAAAGTCTTATAGCGAAGGGTGGAGGCACTCATACACTGAATCACATAGGTAAACTGACAAAGCTAAAGTAGTAGCGAGCAATATACATATATAGAGGAAAACAAAATTTTATCCCTTGATCGTTGCCGTTTCTCGTCGCCAATAATTTTGTATCCCGTCTGAAAGGCGGCGCGTGGGTCTGCTCCTGAAATCTCACAAAGAGGCCGAATGAAAGGAAATGAGTAGGAGCAGGTGAGGTAAAGCTTTCGGTGCTGCAAGTTAAGTAAAAGTGGTTTTATTCTAGTATAAGCATGTGCAAACATATTACATAAATTCAGGTGATGAGCACGTAGGTATGCAGCCAATGTCCAGGTAAGAAGTTTCAATAGCAAGCTAAGCTAAAGTGATGGTTCTCGGCCGCCTGCTCTTCATGAACTGGGCGAAATTGGAGCGGCGCTCGTAGAGCTGCACAGCATCGGCTAGAGGTCGCTGTCGACGGTGTAGATCGTCCGCTCTCGTAGTGCCAACATACACTGTGGCATCCGAACTATCGATACCACAGTCGGTACTCGATCAAGCTGAACGAGGTGATGATGGCTATTTTTTTTTTTTTTTTTTTTTTTGACAGCTTTAGGGGACGACTGGTATCTGTGAGTAAGTTTTCTCACAGTCAATGATGCTAAATATCCGGGCGTTTGTAACTGAGTTATTGAAGTCTTTTACGTGCAGAGTCGGGTATCTGTCTGGCATGTTCTTGCACTGATTTATCTGCAGTTGCTACATAAGTGCCATGTATTGTTTTCCTTAGAAGCTGTAAGGAGTGGCGAGGCCCACTGACTGTTAGAGGGTGCCATTTTATCAGCCTGTATTTGCCGATTTGTGTCTTCTTGGGCTGTTTAAATCTTCTCGGGTTAGCCGGCAAGACTTCACTGGTTCCTAGCGCACTGGACGACGTCCTAATATGATGCTCGGTTTCGTCTTTGCATGTCCTCGCTGCCTTTGCGGGAGATGTAGGGGCTGAGATTTCTTGTAAATGTTGTGAAAAGGAAGGTTTACTTGCATTTGTGGGAATTCCGCTAACGACAGAAGCCTACTGTTATTGAAATCAGCAGTGAGTTGGAAGTTTTGGAGGCAATCGGCCCCTGTAATTGACTCCGAGACGTCTGCTACTACGAAGTGCCATCGGCAAATCTTGTGCATATTGAGATCTAGCTCCACGCATTTTCTTCCGTACGTACAAATGGACGAGTTGTTAGATGCTGTTAATAGTTTTGTCGTCTACGCCGAAACTGTGTCGTTGTAGCACACAGCACACTGGGTACTGATCCCGTAACCACAAAGAATTTGGTTCTTGGTATGTTGTCTGTCACAATTGTCTGTGCTGCCTCCTGCAGCGCATGTGAAACCGATTCATTACGAGTTGTTTGCGACTGTGGTTTTGTGGCTGATGTAGCAACCGTGTCTTCATAACACAGTTCTTCCTAGCTTTTTTTCTCGTACGCCTTCTTTAATTGATACAATGATGACTTATTTATAGTTTGGGTTACTTTACCTTTCATCATGGTATCAGAACGAGTGACAGGAATCAACTTCACCATGGTAGTTCCAGTATTTGTAGTCAAACTGTACTGAACTGAAGAGGGTGTTTCCAGTTGGTGCAGTCTATGGAAGAAGAGCGTGACTTAAGACTGTCCAAATAAGTAACTCCCAGTAGAGCTTGTTGATGTTTCAAAACGACCAAATGCTGATGGTCTATTCTGACAGATGCAGATGATAGTGTAACATCTGAGTCTTCTGTTACGACGACTTGAGCAAAGGAGATGAATCGTTGCGACGAATGATTTGCAGAAACGTGTCGTCTGTGGTACTTGGGTGCCGGCAAAGTGCAACCCATGTGCGTACCTTCCATCCAAATTGCTGATGATACCAGCACCAATTACAGTCGTCTTCCTGCTCCTTGCCACTCTGTATTTGAGTGATAGGTTTAATGCGCCACTTTCTCTGTGCTCTTGCTGCTGTTTCTTCCGAATATTTCAGTTGCCATAACTGTGCTCTTAGATCTTGCATGCCGGCTGCCAGCTGAAACTATGCTGTCGTTTGAGCTGTAGTGATTATGCGTTGTCCAGGTCCACTGAGATGTCACGCCTCCGTCGTTCGCTTTTCGGCCCGTCCCCAATGTTGTCGTGTGCCACTGCGCTGAAACACTCTTTTTCAGATTGTTTGGAATGGCCTCAACTTTATCTGCTAGAACGCTGAAAGGCATCTCAGTGTTTACCACCAAAACTGTGCGAATGTAAAGAGGTAGCCTCTAAAGCCATAGTATGCGAATGGAATTCTCAGACAGCAAATCGTTTCCTTCCAGTGTCATAAGGCCCTTCAAAACTGCTTGGGGGACTTATCCCCTAATTTTCATCACCTATAATAACTTTTGAGCCCGAAACTCGGGCATCAATGCCAATAGTCGAATTATACAATCTTTTAATGCTACTCTTCTTCAGCATGCACAGTTTGAGTTTCGTTGAAGTGAGCAACTATGCAATGAAATCTGACCACGTTATCCCTGATGCTGTGCTGTTCAAAAATGCTTTCGGCTTGCATAAACCTCAATTCTGGTCTTATCGGCCAGAATGGTGGCAATTTTATGTGGCTGATTCCCAACTTCTTTGCTGTCTGAGGTACTCTGATTGACAGAGGTACTCTGATTCATCATTTGTCGGATTTCCTTCGGTTTCCTGGATGTTTTGTGTGCTCGACGGCGGATGCTGGTATTTGTAGCCGTTGCTTGCAGCGGAGGTTGACGTCTTTGATCCTGCAGTGCCGAACGTTCCGAATTAACGTCGAACTCACTTCACGGGGTTAGCACCATAGGATTTTGTTTGTTTGGTTAGCTATGACTATACACTGAATGTTTCGAGACTGGTTAGCACATCTCACGTTTATTGCACTTTCAGTTATGTTTTACAACACGTGAGAAAAACAGAGTACCGTCCTTAGCAAAAACAATACAAAGAACTAGGAAAGATACCACACAGCGAATCAGATTTCACTGTTCACACTCGATGCGTCAACTGAAGAGGTCGCTACAATGCCGACATTAACACTGTTGTACAGGTATTTTCACTCTACCAAATACAAAGATGAATGGTGGAAGAAATCAAATGACGCGTAATTAGTCTGTAACAAGCCACCGAAGACCGTGGGTCTCTCATATCAAAATACTCATAATTCTCCGCTCTAGGACTGGGTGCTGTGTTGTCCTCACGTTTGCATCGTCGTAACTGACATGAAAATCGTCTCCAATACGCTATCGAATTGCTTTTCCGTTACTGAGAGAGCTCAATGGGCACGACTCTAAAGCCAATGAATTGAAATTTAAAAAATACTCACAAAATATCCCTCAACAAGCTCCAATTTTGTTGATGGATTCCCGGTTCACCCAGTACAAACGAGGGATGCGGTAGCACAAATAGTATTTTGGAACATTCTATCGGTTGCCTATGTTGGAAAGGATATAACAAACCCAGACTTTATTAGTCCTTATACTGTCAGTTATATATATAGATTTTAGAAAAAAAATTTCTCATATGGTTCAGATCATTTGTAACATTTAACACCACTTTCTGTTTTTAGAGGCATAATTTGAGATCACGTTTTTTTTCTGTATAGGTGCTGATGGTTTTTGTTTCGTGCCAGCTAGGACAATTTGATCAGAATTTCCGTCGTATACATCACAGTATTAGCCCCTGCAGATGATCTTAACAAATAAAGTGACACATTCTGAAATACAGTAACGTCTTTGCCATTTATATCACAACACCACAAACCAATTGAAAGTTAACAGCAATTTGCAACATGAGGAAGAACGTGCTAAATTTAGATTCATTCTATAAACTAATTACCTATGTTACCTCAAATTGTTTAATGAATTATACCACAAGACGATCTATAACCTCACTCAGGAGTTTATAGGAACGATAGATTAATCATAGGTATAGAGGATGAATTTTTACTATTACAGAACGTATTATTTTTAGGTCGTCGTTTATGAGTCATGTGCAAGAGGCCTCCATAAGTTTCTGACAAGAAATGACAGCAATTTTACATAAATTTCGTATTATTCGAGGTATTTTT
Organism: Schistocerca cancellata; assembly: GCF_023864275.1. Taxonomy (NCBI): domain Eukaryota; kingdom Metazoa; phylum Arthropoda; class Insecta; order Orthoptera; family Acrididae; genus Schistocerca; species Schistocerca cancellata. The sequence continues at coordinate 627,904,596 of NC_064629.1, forward strand.
CGATAAATGTACAACAGATATTTAAACACAGTGTCCTGAAACACTTCGAAACAGTAGCTGCCGAACTGTATCGAGAGCAGCGGGGTTCTGTGTCATATCGTAATTTGCGTCATTCAATCTGACAGTCAGTTCGATTCTGATTGCAATCTGACTAATGTACACCACGCTCTTGACATACCCGCAGAGATAGCATCAAGGCTCGTTCAATCAGATGCACGTGCTAGCCACACAAAGGTTCTACTGATCTGTCCAATGCCCCCCAGAGCTGACAGCTGAGATCGTGAATCAGAATTGAAACTGTCTCTGGAACCGTTATGCTAGAATTGGAATCTATTGCAGTTAGTAGTTTTTGCTGAATTCATCTGTGCTTTAACTTTTCCAGCAGTTAAAATAGCATACACGACCGAAGTAGACTTCATCTTTGAATAATACGTGTGTTCGTGTGTATAAAACAGAATCATTAGCTTTGTAATGAAGGTAGGAGTACGTTTCTTCTTTAAAAAGTTAATGATGCTACCTCCCGCGCACAGATGTTATTGATTTGCACATGAATCCTGCTTTGCTCTTATAAGTTATTTTAACTATCGCAAAGTTAAAGCATATGGGTTCAAAAGTGTGTGATGTTCTTGCGTAACCTGTTCCCATAGCAACAATACTGATTAGAGCTTCATTATTATAGCTATATATGGAGGTTTTCTGACAATACATAGTTCTCGTATTACAATTATACAGTTCAGGGTGACGATTCTCTTTTTCTGGAAGACATAGTCAAGTACAGTGAAGGTATATTTGTTCTAGGACACCGATTTTCACAGAAACAACGAGCATCTCTTCTATTGCCCATCTCCCCACCATAGAACATAATTCATCTACATCTACATGATTACTCTGCAATTCACATTTAAGTGCTTGGCAGAGGGTTCATCGAATCACAATCATACTATCTCTCTACCATTCCACTCCCGAACAGCGCACGGGAAAAACGAACACCTAAACCTTCCTGTTCGAGCTCTGATTTCTCTTATTTTATTTTGATGATCATTCCTACCTATGTAGCTTGGGCTCAACACAATATTTTCGCATTCGGAAGAGAAAGTTGGTGACTGAAATTTCGTAAAAAGATCTCGCCGCGACGAAAAACGTCTTTGCTTTAATGACTTACATCCCAACTCGCGTATCATATCTGCCACACTCTCTCCCCTATTATGTGATAATACAAAACGAGCTGCCCTTTTTTGCACCCTTTCGATGTCCTCCGTCAATCCCACCTGGTAAGGATCCCACACCGCGCAGCAATACTCTAACAGAGGACGAACGAGTGTAGTGTAAGCTGTCTCTTTAGTGGACTTCTTGCATCTTCTAAGTGTCCTGCCAATGAAACGCAACCTTTGGCTCGCCTTCCCCACAATATTATCTATGTGGTCTTTCCAACTGAAGTTGTTCGTAATTTTAACACCCAGGTACTTAGTTGAATTGACAGCCTTGAGAATTGTACTATTTATCGAGTAATCGAATTCCAACGGATTTCTTTTGGAACTCATGTGGATCACCTCACACTTTTCGTTATTTAGCGTCAACTGCCACCTGTCACACCATACAGCAATCTTTTGTAAATCGCTTTGCAGCTGATGCTGGTCTTCGGATGACCTCACTAGACGGTAAATTACAGCATCATCTGCGAACAACCTAAGAGAACTGCTCAGATTGTCACCCAGGTCATTTATATAGATCAGGAACAGCAGAGGTCCTAGGACGCTTCCCTGCGGAACACCTGATATCACTTCAGTTTTACTCGATGATTTGCCGTCTATTACTACGAACTGCGACCTTCCTGACAGGAAATCACGAATCCATTCGCACAACAGACGATACCCCATAGGCCCGCAGTTCGATTAGAAGTCGCTTGTGAGGAACGGTGTCAAAAGCTTCCGGAAATCTAGAAATACGGAATCAACTTGAGATCCCCTGTCGCTAGTGGCCATTACTTCGTGCGAATAAAGAGCTAGCTGCGTTGCACAAGAACCATGTTTTATGAAACCATGCTGATTACGTATCAATAAATCGTTCCCTTCGAGGTGATTCATAATGTTTGAATACAGTATATGGTCCAAAACCCTACTGCAAACCGGCGTCAATGATATAGGTCTGTAGTTCGATGGATTACTCTTACTACCCTTCTTAAACACTGGTGCGACCTGCGCAATTTTCCAATCTGTAGGTACAGATCTATCGGTGAGCGAGCGGTTGTATATGATTGCTAAGTAGGGAGCTATTGTATCAGCGTAATCTGAAAGGAACCTAATCGGTATACAATCTGGACCTGAAGACTTGCCCGTATCAAGCGATTTGAGTTGCATCGCAACCCCTAAGGTATCTACTTCTAAGAAACTCATGTTAGCAGCTGTTCGTGTTTCAAATTCTGGAATATTCCATTCGTCTTCCCTGGTGAAGGAATTTCGGAAAACTGCGTTCAATAACTCCGCTTTAGCGGCACAGTCGTCGGCACTGCGCAGTGAAGGTATTGACTGCGTCTTGCCTCTTGTGTACTTTATATACGACCAGAATTTCTTCGGATTTTGTACCAAATTTCGAGACAACGTTTCGTTGTGGAACCTATTAAAAGCATCTCGCGTTGAAGTCCGTGCCAAATTTCACGCGTCTGTAAATTTTAGCCAATTATTGCAGTGAGTTCAAAATAGCAGTCCATACGGAACCCAGAACCTCTTATGTACCCAGTAACAGTAACAACACACAAGACACACGTAAAGCTTTAGAGCAGAAAAACAGCTAATTAAGTACTGACAATAGTGTGTTGCCATTCAAGATCAGTCCTCTTTAATAATGAAATGGCTCATAAATGACAAGTTAAAATGTCTGTGTTCCTTATTATGAACCAGCGAGATGAGGCGTAGTCTTTCTGAAAGTTTATCGTTGAGGTTTCGAAACACCTTCTTATACGAAAAGTACAGGAATCCGTAACTACAGAGTGAATATGAAGCAAAGTTATTGAGACATGTATGATGAATGTAAAAATACATAGATAACTGTGATTTCCATAAAGGGCACTATTCATAGATAGCAATGTTTCCTAATTGAAGCTTCTATTTGACAGGAAATTGTTAATCAATACTTATTCTTCTGCCTTGTCGTTTCCTGCCTTATACACGGTCAATGTTCCTGGTAAGTTTCTCCAATTTAACTCTATCCTGTGTGTTACCGTCCTTCAGTTAGTTCTCGCTTCTGACCTCTCTAACACAGTCAGTCCACTTTTTCTTTGGTCGTTCTCTGTCCCTGGAACCTTCTCCTGCCTCTACATCAGTCTTCTTCGAGTATGCGTCTCTTCTCAGGGCAGGTTCATACCGCTGGGCCCCTTTACTCTGAAGCTCCTTGGAACCTCAATAACGTTTAAGCTACTTTGCAGTCTCTGTGTTTTACAGTGCACTGTGCAATGTCCTTCAGACATACACGCAAGTCTGAAGGACATTGCATAGTACACCGTGAAACAGAAGAACTGCAGAATAGTATTACATGCCTAAACACGCCATGACAATAATAAATAATTGAAATTTATTCCTGGAGTTCAGCGTAACTGCAATAGGTATACATGTGCTACTTAATTTGACATATGAAAATCTCTGCCAGACCAGGATTCGTACGCGTATTTCCCACTTAGGCTATCCGGGAACGCTACCCGGACCGATTCAGACTTCCATATGTCACACACCTATATATTCTTACAGATTATTAATGCATTCACACAGTCGCACATCTCGTGATTCCCGTGCTGGTCACATTTAAATATATACATAAAGCGAAGACGGGCCCGTGACGAAAATGACATCGAGAGTCTAGGACTTGTAATTATCTTGGTTCGAAAATCTGTACGGGAATCACGAGATGTGCGACTGTGGGCAAATGAATTAATAATCTATGAGAGAATAAATAGATAGGTATGTGACATATGGAAATTTGTGTCAGTCCAGGTAACGTGCTCGGATAGTCTAAGTGGTAAGGCGATTGCTAGCAATAAGCAGGAAATCCGTGTTAGATTCCCGGTCCGGCACAAATTTTCATATGTTACTAATAAACTGTGTAGCTGAATCCTACTCGTATTCGCAACTGCGAATACATTTCTTCTTTTAAACTTCCTAGGATTTTTTTACTCAGTTTACTGTCAGTTTTGCTGACGCCGCACATCCATCTCAAGATCTTCATCTCATCTACAAATAGCCTCCTGTACCGTTTTTTAGCAGTTGGCCATGTCTACATTCCGTGCTGCAAATCAGATATCGCGAGTTTCTTATACAGTCTTCCTTTGTTTTTGACCTTCAGATTTCTGTTATCAACAATTTTACAAATTCTTTTCCATTTTCTGTATCCAATTTACACCTTGGGATCTATCTTAGGATCCAGGTTTCCTTTACTTGCCACAGTCCACCTGAGGTACTTAAAGAAATTTATTCCGTTTGAAATCTCCCCGTTGATTAAGAGTGTTCTACATTTCTCGCTCCCCACACACCGACATTCGTTTTCATTTTACCCTCTGTTCTCCAATTCCCGTCTCCAGTCCTCCACATTATCTGGTTGCTGATGCTGCACCAAACGATAGTATTTGCAAGCGTCATGTTTCACAGGGCTTAGTATCTAATGCTCTATAACAGAATTTACATAATTCAATCAACTATGTGGGGACTGGTGGAAGATCCCTGATGCAAATCATCTCTAACTGGTACCCATTCTGTCAAGTCTACATTGCATCTTACCCTCGTTCTTGCTTTGTCGTACGTGTCTTGTTTGAGGCGTACATACTTCTCAGGCACTACCTTCTCTATCATACCTCTCTAAATTTCCTGCACTGACACTGTCTAATGCTTTGTCTTGATAGATTAAGACCTCTGGTATTTCCTGGTTTCTCTCTCGATGTTTTCCCGTAAAACTTGCCGATTGCGATGATCTTTGGTTCACCGAAGCTGATCTCCCTAAAACATTAAAACTGTGTAGCTGACCAGGACTCCAACCCGATCAGTTATTCCACTGTGATAACACTGTACCTGCTCAGTCATATGTATATGCCTTACGACCCACCTCAGAATACCAGTCTTCTATAAAATTCATCGTCGTCCCTGAAAGCCAAGCCTTGGTGCGGCGAGAACTTTATTCTATCAGGATTGTAAATGTCTCATGTTACAGATCTGAACCTTTTCTAGTAGCAAACAGGTCTAAAGTTTGGTTCTTTCTCCTTTACAGATTGCAGAGAGTATGGTGTTGGTGATCAGCAACCTCATGAATGTGAACGAAAGCGTCCTTCAAACGGCAGACGCTAATGGGACAGTGTCACAGAGTATAGTGAAGCTCGTAGATAAGTACACCAGTTACGCAATTCTTGGTCAGCACGACGGGATTGCTATTACAACCGACAACATGATAGTCAATGTACTCGACGTGGGATTACAAACGACGAGCCAAATTCACAATGTCACATTCGTCTTCACATCGTCAGCTGCCTCCAGCCCAACATTATACAGTGACGCCAACACCACCAGTTCTGTAAGTGTATAAATATGTTACATATTCTTCATGTCATATCAGCACATTTTAATGGTCAACCACGATGGCTGCTTTGCTTCTAACACACTAATGGGAGAAGAATGGTTTGTTTTCTCCTTAGTTACCTCAACTATAATTAAGAAAATTACACGCTGACAAATCATATTGGAAAATTTTCGCTGTCTTTGCGTTAGTATTGGGACAACTTGTGATCATTTCACTCTGCATTGTTGCCACATGTATCCAAGACAGCGGTGATGACGACATCCAAGATGGCTTCGTGTAGATTTGGCAACAGCGATTGACGTCATCTAATATGGCGGCCATGACGTCATTCTTGATGGCGGGCAGTTTGAATTTTGGCAGGAAAGTGCCATGTCCCCTGAACTGTCGGCAGAAGTGCCAACACTGTTTTGTTTGAGGAGACCCAAATGCACGCTATAAGCTCACGCAGGCTGGCGTGAGGTCTGAAACAGGATACGTAATGAATGCTATAAAGAAAAGTTCGTAGCTTCTGGAATACTTAACTTTAATCAACATTTGTAGAACATCGCTCTTGATGATACATTAATAGGATCTCAATATCTATACTGGTAATGGCGCCTTGCTAGGTCGTAGCAACTGTAGCTGAAGGCTATGCTAAATATCGTCTCGGCAAATGAGAGCGTAATTCTCAGTGAACCATGGCTAGCAACATCGGCTGTACAACTGGGGCGAGTGCTAGTACGTCTCTCTAGACCTACCGTGTGGTGGCGCTCGGTCTGCAATTACTGACAGTGGCGACACGCGGGTCCGTCGTATACTAGCGGACCGCGGCCGATTTAAAAGCTACCACCTAGCAAGTGTGGTGTCTGGCGGTGACACCACATTCCTCCCCCGCAAATTGGCGGACGGTTGTGTTATAAGGCTTCCGCCCGTCGTGGGGAGGACCCCATGTTGACGTATGCGACGAGGTGGGGAGCCTAACAACAGGCGAGGCTGTGCCACCCGCACCCGGCCATTCGGTCCGAGGGGAGCTAGGAAACGCCTGAAAACCTAGTCCAGGGTGCACGCCAACATGCGGTGCCAACATGCCCGTAGAGAGACAGGAGGGGCCGAAAGGTCAACCTCCATCGTGTCGGAGCACCCGACTGGCGAAGACGACAGCTGGTCCGGAGCGGGCAAGAGTTCCATGGCGGAGGACATCTGGTCACGGGAAGCGATCGGCGGCGCGTGACCCAGGGAGGCGCCCGGCGGTTGCAGCGACGCGTCCACTGCGGGCGGCGCCGGCGAGAGAACTGGCGGCGGCAGCGGCGGCGGCGGCACGTCGCCATGGGGCAAAATGGAAGGCAGCGTCGGTAACACTTGGGGATGAGGCGAGCCAGTAGATGGGTCCCCAGGGCGCTGACCGGACGGCACCGTCGCTGAAAGCAGACGGGGAGCGGCAGAACCCAGGCGACGACAGAGGCGCAGCTGATTGAGATGCCGACGCACCTCACCAGAGGCCCCCAAAACCAGATACATAGCGCGGCCGAGGCAGCGCAGAATGCGCCCTGCGAGCCAACGCTGGGAACCGCGATAGTTGCGATAATATACAACGTCGCCAGGAGCAAAAGCAGGCGTCTGCCGCTGCACAGGAACCTGATGCGGCGGATGTAGCAAAGACATCAAGGTTCGATGAGGGCGACCATGAAGCAACTCAGCCGGCGAGCGACCATCTCGGGGCTGAGAGTGATACGAAGACAAAAAGAGCAATAATGCGTCCTCCCGAGAATGCGACTCTTTTAATTTCAACATCTGTGACTTGAAAGTCCGGACCAATCGTTCAGCGGCACCGTTTGACTGTGGTGAAAACGGCGCGGATGTCAGATGTTGAATACCATTGGCCTTGCAGAAAGACTGAAATTCTGCGGACATGAATTGTGGGCCATTGTCGGAAACAATAGTCTGCTGAAGACCTTCAATGCAAAAGATAGCGGACAACGCTTGGATGGTGGCAGAAGACGTCGTGGAAGACATCCTGACAACAAAAGGAAAATTACTGAAGGGATCGACCACAACCAACCATCGAGCATTCCAGAAAGGACCAGCAAAATCGATGTGTAAGCGTTGCCAAGGGGAAGTGGCTTTCGGCCATGCAAAGAATTTCCGCGTTGGCGCGGATTGTTGTTCGGCACACGCCATGCAAGAAGAGCACATATTCGTAATCGCAGCATCGACTCCGAACCAAGTACAGTGCTGACGAGCAAGTTGTTTCGTGCGCACTATACCCCAATGTCCTTGGTGGAGAAGCTTTAAGACAGAAGACTGTAACGAACGTGGGACCACGACCCTGGACTGATCATTACCAGAACGCAACAACAAAACACCACGTCGTACAAAAAGTCTCTCCTTGTGAGCAAAAAATCTGCGAACCAACGGATCCTCGATCCGTGACTTTGACAAGGGCCATTGAGTAGCAACAAAACGCAAAACGGTAGCAAGGACAGTGTCTGCTGCAGTGGCTGTAGCTACACGGCGAAAATCAATCGGAAACGATTCGACCACGTCATCGGTTTCCGCATCAATGAACAGGCAAGCAAGTTCGGAAGAATCGAATGCTCTATCCTCAGCAACAGGCAAACGGGACAACGCATCGGCGTTTCCGTGCTTAGCAGTGGACCGATACAAGATATCGTAGCGGTACTGCGAGAGGAAAATAGACCAGCGAATGAATTTCTGCGCTGTACGTGGAGTACAGGCTTGTTCGGATGAAAAGGCGATGTCAAAGGCTTGTGGTCTGTGATGATGGTAAAGTGACGACCATACAAGAAATCGTGAAACTTTGTAACACCAAACACGAGATCTGTGAATAATTGCGTTGCGCAGACGAGAGCAATTTGGACGCAAAGGCAATAGGGCGATCATGCGAACCATCTTTGTGCGCAAGCACAGCTCCGATCCCGAAATCCGATGCATCTACCATCAACAAAAGGGGTTTCTGGGGATCGAATGGCGTAAGGCAAGTATTAGAAAGCAACGCCGATTTTAGCTGGCGAAAGGCGCGTTCGCATTCCGATGACCAGACGAACGGAACACCTTTACGGCGTAAGCGATGAAGCGGAGCTGAAATGGAAGAGGCATGGGGAATGTAGCGATGGTAATAATTTATTTTACCCAGCACCCTCTGTAGCTGTTTCAAATTCTGCGGCGGAGGCAAGTCTTGTATGGCACGGAGGTGCTCTGGACTGGGATGTATGCCTTGGGCATTGAGTACATGTCCCAGATATGGCAAATCACGAGCAAAAAACACACATTTGTCCTTCCGCAAGCGAAGACCATTTTGTCGCAAGACCTGAAATAATGTTCGGAGATTGTCTAAATGTTCGTCTTCCGTCTTTCCGGAGATCACAATATCGTCCAGATAGTTTGCTGCAGTAGGGACCGACGCACACACAGTTTGTAAATATTGCTGAAACAATGCAGGGGCAGATGCACACCCAAATGGCAGTCTTTTGAATCGATACAAACCAAGATGCGTGTTAACCACCAATACGCGCTGGGATTCTTCGTCCACCGGTATTTGCAAGTACGCATCTGCGAGGTCCAACTTCGAAAAATATTTACCCAGGCACAGTTTGTCAAAAAGATCTTCTGGGCGGGGCAAGGGAAATGTTGCAGTCACAAGTTGTGGATTCACTGTTGCCTTGAAGTCCACACAAAGTCTCAAATTTCCCGAAGGTTTTTTGCAAAATTACTAAGGGTGAGGCCCAGAGAGAAGCCTGCACATGTTCAATTACACCTTGTGATTCTAAATCATTTAATGTTCTTGCGACCTCATCACGCAATGCGTGGGGAACATTGCGCGCCCTGAAAAATGTTGGTTGCGCGTTGACTTTCAGTTCCAAATGTGCTTTATAGTTCTTAGCGCAACAGAGGCCCAGTGCAAAAATGTCTGCAAATTCTTCACATAGACGAGAAACACTGGCTGAAGGCACAGTCTGGTTCACTGATAGGACCTGATTGACTATAGACAAGTTAAACAACTGAAATAAATCTAAACCAAACAAGTTCACCGCAGAAGAACAATGAAAAACGTAAAATGACACAAGTTTTGTTTGTCCCTTGTATGTTGCAAGAAGGCTGCACTGTCCTAACACTGGGAGAAGCTGTCCGCAATAACTAGTTAGCTTAACATTTGCGGCACGCAACGGAGGTGTGCCCAGTTGTTTGTACGTGTCTTTATTGATCAATGAAACTGCAGCTCCGGTATCGAGCTGGAATGGGATCACGTTGCAATGAATTTCCAAGTCTACAAAAAGTTTATTGTCCTGCTGACGACAAGAGCGACTGTTTTGTGCAATGTGAACAGACACTGGTACAGAATCACTTGCGACGTGACGGGATTTCCGTCGACGTCGACGCACACTTTTTGTGGGACGAACACAGTCACTGTTAGAGAGAGAAGCACTGGGCGGAGTGGCATTAACTACATGAATTTCCATGGGCGAAGGTTCACGAGCCTGAGTATCCTTGGTTCGATTCCGGCGCGAAGCAAAGGGCCTGGAATGGTTGTTAGTGTCCGTTTTGAGCTTTTTCTGGGAAACACTTTGAACATGTCCTTTTTTATTACAGAAAAAGCAAATAGCTTGGCGTGACGTGCAATTCTCACGCGAATGTCTAGTAGCACACCGCGGGCATGATTTCACTGCATTTGCGTGCTTGTGCGGCACACGTGGCTGTGCGGACGTGCACGAGGGCTGTTTACAGTTCCGTGCAGCTCGCCCGCCGGGCCGGTTAACGTGACACACAGCTGGCGAAGTTTCAAATGATTCCTGAGCAAAGTCAAGCGTGTCTTGCCTATCCAATATGTCCAGCACTTGTTGAAGGGAGGGATTGACTAGTTTCAAAATCTGTTCCCTTATGCGAACATCAGAAACGTTCTGTGCAATTGCATCACGCACCATAGTATCTGAATAAGGGAGTCCACATTCACATTCAAAAGCACAATCCCTAGTAAGGCCTTGCAAAGTTGCAACCCACTCCCGATTAGTCTGACCGGCCGTACGTTTTGTACGAAAGAACGTATACCTTTTCGCAACTACATTAACTGATGCTTTGAAATAGGCATCCAATGCAGACAAAATTTCTTCGTAGGACAGAGTTGCTACATCGTGTCGGGGAAACAATTTCACTATCACACAGTAGGTGGACACACTGACACAAGAAAGGAGATGAGGCTGCCACTCGTTACCTTGAATTCTGTAGGCAGCGAGATGGAATCCAAATTGGCGTGACCACTCCGTCCAGCTTTCCACTGCTGAATCAAAAGGCCGAAAAGTTGGTGCAACTGCGTGTTGTGGCTGCGGTAGCGATGAAGCGGCGGCGGCCGCATCGTTTTGCAGTGCATGTTGACCCTGGACGAGTTGTCCAAGGGCATCCAATAAGGCCTGCGTCTGCTGATTCTGCAAGCGATAAAATTCGGACAGTACATCTGGAGAATGTGGCGAAGCCATGACACAACTAAATTAGTGCAATACGAACGCGAAATCCTCTTTTAAGCCTCGTCGCCAATATGAAGTGTCGGCAGAAGTGGAACACTGTTTTGTTTGAGGAGACCCAAATGCACGCTATAAGCTCACGCAGGTTGGCGTGAGGTCTGAAACAGGATATGTAATGAATGCTATAAAGAAAAGTTCGTAGCTTCTGGAATACTTAACATTAATCAACATTTGTAGAACATCGCTCTTGATGATACATTAATAGGATCTCAATATCTATACTGGTAATGGCGACTTGCTAGGTCGTAGCAACTGTAGCTGAAGGCTATGCTAACTATCGTCTCGGCAAATGAGAGCGTAATTCTCAGTGAACCATGGCTAGCAACGTCGGCTGTACAACTGGGGCGAGTGCTAGTACGTCTCTCTAGACCTGCCATGTGGTGGCGCTCGGTCTGCAATTACTGACAGTGGCGACACGCGGGTCCGTCGTATACTAGCGGACTGCGGCCGATTTAAAAGCTACCACCTAGCAAGTGTGGTGTCTGGCGGTGACACCACATCCCCTATCCCAGAAAATCGGCGCGAAGTTCAAATTCAAACAGGATAATGAACCACATCTCCGTTAAGTCTACTAAGCAAAGAAAATAGGGGGAAGAAAGGTCACTTGGGCTAAACTAAGTCACCCGACCGGCACATCATCCTACGAACTGGCGCCAAACTTGAATTTTGATGGGAAGATAGGTAAGCCAAGTTTGTCTTCTCTCTCTCAAATGGTTCAAATGGCTCTGAGCACTATGGGACTTAACATCTATGGTCATCAGTCCCCTAGAACTTAGAACTACTTAAACCTAACTAACCTAAGGACAGCACACAACACCCAGTCATCACGAGGCAGAGAAAATCCCTGACCCCGCCGGGAATCGAACCCGGGAACCCGGGCGTGGGAAGCGAGAACGCTACCGCACGACCACGAGCTGCGGACACTTCTCTCTCTCTCACACACACATGTTTACAGAGGGATACGCGGCGCGTGTATGGCCAGCAAGTGCGACTGATGACGTCACAGCCCCCAGCCAGCACGTTCATACTCGTCCCACACAGTCTTCTGCAAATATCCTAACCAAACTAACTGAACACATGTTACACCCACATCGCTCATCTGATGCATCAATTACGTAAGTACTTAATCCCAATTCAATCATAATTATATTCAATAACTGAATGTAACATTTCTATATTCAATTATCAAATTGGAAGTTCCACATTTTGCCACTACGACCACAGTGTTCTTTCATGATGTAGCACCCCCCACCCCTAAAATGCTGCTGTCCTACTGGCAACTGCATTAGTCACGTGATTCAACTTCATAGAACCATGGACTTGGAATCAATTTTCGAGAATGCCGCAATTATCGCCAATACAACACCTCCCTGGACTTGGAATGAAATAGTTAAAGTCTCCACCACGATCCTCAACAGACCGCCACATCCCCTACCAGCCCATGTTGTCCGGCTAACGTGCATAGTGCATTACGTAATACAAGATGGTGGGGCGATATGGCGGGAAAAAGACTCTCTCTATTATAGAATTAAATTTTTATTCTGCAATCAATCTCTCCACCACGATATATAGACTCTAACTGACCTAGTACACATTATTGCCTACAGAGGGTACTTTCATCCCTCCTGTGACCTAATCCAAGATGCTGGTCTGCAGGTGTAAAGTGGCGCAAAAATGACTCAGACAGCGGTGGGCTGCAAGGAAGAGTAAGGAAGGAGTGCTCTCTATTTACTTTTGAACATTTTATTTAGGGACGGAGTATATTTATCATACTGATGCAAAACACTCGCCATGTTGTGCTCGGGGTCACAATACACAGTGTGCAGACACAATCAACTCCTAATTTTCCCAAATAATTTCAGTACAGACCTGCAGACTGCTCCTAAATAATACATTACAGTTACGTGTAGACACGCTGAGTACTCGTAAACTGGCCAAATAGCGCATGGCGCAGCCCACAGGCCCACTCACAAAAGAATGTAAACAACGTACGCAGACACCGCCCCCTCTCCACTAGAGCACATAGGAGGTAGCGGCAACCCTTGCAAAGTGACGCGACCGTCAGCTGTCAAACTACACACAGGTGCCTTCAGGTATGAGGCGGCAGCATCCCTTTTCATGCTTGACACCAGAGAAATTCCTATCGTAATACGTGGTCACATAGACGCCGATGATGGCGCGGTCGGATGGGAGCGAAGACTTATTTACAAAGCGAGGACACTCCAAGCTGAGCCGCATACACGTGTGGTCGACGCAGCCGACCCGAATGGGCGGGAGTGCAGACGCGAGCCGCCGCCGGACGCAGGTGAAAGCGGCTTCTATTTTCGAGTACACATTTACTGTTATATACCGACGTCACACAACTCCAAGGCGCAGACCCCATACGCGAGACAACTCAAGGTGGCACTTGTCTTTACCGCTGATGATAGACTAGAGCAGCCTGCTCTCCCCCTAACGAAACATACAAGATGAGTACCGCCCCAGCATCACCGACACCTTACTGCGAAACGTCTGCATGGCGACTCGCCATCTAAAATGTTCCCAATGTTATTCTTACATCACATAAAAAAAATGAGCCAAGTCGACCTCTCGGGAATTGTATTGTGTCCCAGAAATAGTTAGCGCTAGCTTTCTTTATCTCTCAGATTGTATGCACGGAAATTCTTACCCTAACACAAACTGTGTACGTATATAACGCCGAATGCACTCTTCCCAGCGCTCCTAACATCATACCCTTCCTGCTTTCAACACACGCGGATCGTACGGCGGATAGCATAACACGTCACACATAGGTTTATTTTAAATAAGACAGTTACCACATAAGCAAAGTGGAAGAGTTTTCCCGTGTTGGCGTAGCTCTCCAAACTACAGTCCGTAGGTGATTCACGAGCTCTACATTCATACTCGTCTCTCACACTGACGGAATGGCTCATGACTCTGCTTTCCATTTCGACTGATTCCTCATATTGCACTCATGTACACGATCGCTGTTTCGGCGCTATTCACCCCAGAAGTTACTGTCCATCCACTAAAACTTTTTCCCCAACTGAAACAAGCAATATGAGTCAATAATTATATGGTAACCAAAGCACGGATGGAATGGAGAACACATCATCCATCTACTGTAATAATACGCATCACAGTTGATAGCACGAACAATTTTACAATAACTTCAACACCAGCCAGTGATGTAACAGCATCTTACCCCAATTTCAGCATCATAGTTAAACCACTCTTTCTTCACGTTGCGGGTATCAGTGAAAATGTGGATAGATGACTGTGTAGTACATCCATTCAGTGTTAACTCTTAAACACATAAATCATCAAAGTGTATGAGACAGCACTCCACAATTTCTATCACCTCGAGCATAGTGTTTAATTTACGATGTATCTCTCTGCGTATGGGAGTCACAGAGCAATCTCACTGTCTTAGGGTAAAATTAGAGAGTGAAAGACCCTCCTCACATTGTCATTGACAAACCATTAGCGAATTAATCTGGAACCGAGTAGAAGAAGACCGCTACACTCCACCTCTCGTGAATTAATGGAGCTTTACGAGTCCTCACCCATCTCGAGATGCATCCATGTCGAGGAGCTTAGCACTCCTTATCGATGTATAGCAGCAGATTTGAAATTGCCGTGATGTAATAGCAGAAACATAAGAAGAAGAAGAAAGGAATGATTTTTATAGGCGATGGAGCTCAACGCATTTTTACGTAGTTATCGAGGTTAGTGTGGCTTACGTTGTGTAAAATTTGTATATATTGACTTAGTTTTTTTTTTCTATGAAGCCATGTGCTGTAACAATAACATTGGGAACATTTTAGATGGCGAGTCGCCATGCAGACGTTTCGCAGTAAGGTGTCAGTGATGCTGGGGCGGGTACTCATCTTGTATGTTCCGCTAGGGGGAGAGCAGGCTGTGCTATTCTGTCATCAGCAGTAAAGACAAGTGCCACCTTGAGTTGTCTCGCGTATGGGGTCTGCGCCTTGGAGTTGTGTGACGTCGGTATATAACAGTAAATGTGTACTCGAAAATAGAAGCCGCGTTCACCTGCGTCCGGCGGCGGCTCGCGTCTGCACTCCCGCCCATTCACGTCGGCCAAGTCAACCACACAAGTGTATGCGGCTCAGCTTGGAGTGTCCTCGCTCTGTAAATAAGTCTTCGCTCCCATCCGATCGCATCATCATCGGCGTCTAGGTGACCATGTATTGCGACAGGAATTTCTCTGGTGTCAAATATGAAAAGGGATGTTGCCGCCTTATACCTGAGGGCACCTGTGTGTAGTTTGACAGCTGACGGTCGTGTCACTTGGGGGGCTGCCGCTAACCTCCTGTGTGCTGTAGTGGAGAGGGAACAGTGTCTGTGTACTTTGTTTGTATTATTTTGCGAGCGGGCCTGTGGGCTGTGCCATGCGCTATTTGGACAGTTTACGAGTACTGAGCGTGTCTACACGTAACTGTCCAGCATTATTTAGGAGCAGTCTTCAGGTCTGTACTGAAATTATTTGGGAAAATTAGGAGTTGTTTCTGTGTCTGCAGACTGTGTATTGTGTCCCAAACATAACAAAAAAAATGGTTCAGCCCGCATCTCGTGGTCGTGCGGTAGCGTTCTCGCTTCCCACGCTCGGGTTCCCGGGTTCGATTCCCGGCGGGGTCAGGGATTTTCTCTGCCTCGTGATGGCTGGGTGTTGTGTGCTGTCCTTAGGTTAGTTAGGTTTAAGTAGTTCTAAGTTCTAGGGGACTGATGACCATAGATGTTAAGTCCCATAGTGCTCAGAGCCATTTGAACCAAAAAAATGGTTCAAATGGCTCTGAGCACTATGGGACTCAACATCTTAGGTCATAAGTCCCCTAGAACTTAGAACTACTTAAACCTAACTAACCTAAGGACATCACACACACCCATGCCCGAGGCAGGATTCGAACCTGCGACCGTAGCAGTCCTGCGGTTCCCGACTGCAGCGCCAGAACGGCTAGACCACCGCGGCCGGCCAAACATAACATGGCGAGTGTTTTGCGTCAGTGTGATAAATATACTCCATCCCTAAATACCATGTTCAACAGTAAATAGAGAGCACTCCTTCCTTACTCTCCCCTGCAGCCCAGTGCAGTCTGAGTCATTTTCGCGCCATTTTACCCCTGCAGACCAGCATCCTGGATTAGGTCACAGGACGGATGACAGTACCCTCTGTTGGCAACAATGTGTACTAGGTCAGTTGGAGCGTAGATCTCGTGGTGGAGAGATTGATTGCAAAATAAAAATTTATGTCTATAATAGAGAGAGTCTTTTTCCCGCCATATCGCCCCACCATCTTGGATTATGTAATGCACTATGCACGTTAGCCGGACAACATGGACTGGTAGGGGGATGTGGCGGTCTGTTGAGGATCGTGGAGGAGACTTTAACTATTTCATTCCAAGTCCAGGGAGGTGTGGCATTGGCGAAAATTGCGGCATTCTCGAAAATTGATTCCAAGTCCTTGGTTCGATGAAGTTGAATCACGTGACTAATGCAGTAGCCAATAGGAGAGCAGCACTCTAGGGGTTGGGGGTGCTACATCATGAAAGAACACTGTGGTCGTAGTGGCAAAATGTGGAACTTCCAATTTGATCATTGAATATAGAAGTGGTACATTCAGTTATTGAATATAATTATGATTGAATTGGGATTAAGTACTTACGTAATTGATGCATCAGATGAGCGATGTTGGTGTAACATGTGTTCAGTTTGTTTGGTTA
This sequence comes from Schistocerca cancellata, assembly GCF_023864275.1. Lineage (NCBI taxonomy): Eukaryota > Metazoa > Arthropoda > Insecta > Orthoptera > Acrididae > Schistocerca > Schistocerca cancellata. The sequence continues at coordinate 627,921,403 of NC_064629.1, forward strand.
GGATATTTGCAGAAGACTGTGTGGCACGGGTATGGACGTGATGGCTGGGGGCTGTGACGTCATCAGTCGCGTGCTCGCTGGCCGCACATGTGCCACGTATCCCGCTATAAAAATGGTTTAAATGGCTCTGACCACCATGGGACTTAACATCTGAGGTCATCAGTCCCCTAGACGTAGAATTACTTAAACCTAACTAACCTAAGGTCATCACACACATCCATGCCTGAGGCAGGATTCGAACCTGCGGTCGTAGCGGTGGTGCGGTTCCCGACTGAAGCGCCTAGAACGTGTGAGAGAGAGAGCAGACGATCTTGTATTACGTAATGGGATCGTGCAGTGGCGGTGTCCTAGAGCACGTGACGAACAAAATGTATGCAGCCATCTTGAATAACTGTACTTGCGTCAGGGCCTGACGTCACGGTAGCATCCTCTGGCGGCGACGAAATGTACTAAGTCAGTTGGGCTCTGGACCCAGTGGCAAACACACGTGCATGAAATTGTTTAAAAATAGGGACAAGTACTTTTTTTCCCACGAATCGTTAGGAGGAGCTCGGGTTAGTACAGGTGTCCTTTCTTTCGCGCCAGCAGTGAAACCCCAAGTGACCTATCTTCCCACCAAAATTCAAACTTGGCGCCAGCTCGTAAAATTGAAGTGGTGGTCGGATGACTTAGGTTAGCCCAAGTGACCTTCCTTCCGGCCATTTTCTTTGCTTAGTAGAGATTATCCTGTTGGTAATTTGAACTTTTTGTCGATTTTCTGGGGAGGGGGATGTGGCACTTTCCCGCCAAAATTCAAACCTCCCGCCATCTTGAATGATGTCATGGCCGCCAACTTCGATGACGTTATGCGCTATTCCCAAGTCCAGACGACGCCATCTTGGATGATGTCATCTCCTCGATCTTGAATACATGTGGCAACAATGCAGAGTGGAATGATATGCAGGTTGTCCTAGTACTTGCATTGGTTGTGTTAGGGATACTACAGCGTGCTGAATTTTCACTTGGCAGTCACAGGAAATGTTAATGAAGAAAGCTGCTTACAGGTTTGTGAGAGAGACACACTTCTAAAGTTATCAAAAACCATAGCAAATTACGAGCTTTGAAAATCAAAGCTCTGTTACTTACACTACAGAGGAAGAAAAAATCACAATTCTAATAAAGTATCAATATTTGAACTAGCTCTGTTTGTATGTACGTCAATGCATCATCCTGGGTGCTTTCTCAGTTTGGTATACAGGATGGAGCAAATAGACGTGGCCGAAAGAACAGAGTATCGGGATACACAGAAACACAGCGGAGGATAGGAAATACGCTAATAACCTGACTATAGCAGGTGTTGAAAGTGATCATCATTCATTTCTTGGCAGTTTTGTGCTCTGGTCAGCAAGTTGCTGAAGATGGATCGATGCTCGATTTTCTACGATCTCATCCGAAATGTTCAACTGCAGTTCTGACAGACAAGTGATCCGGGTGGCCAGCAAGGGCCGCGACCAGACTGACGTCTGCTAACATCGCTGTCAGGCGTGAAGATTGTGTAATTGTGCTACAAGGATAAAAAAAAAAGCTCTGAGCACTATGGGACTTAACTGCTGAGGTCATCAGTCCTGTAGACCTTAGAACTACTTAAACCTAATTAACCTAAGGACATCACACACATCCATGCCCGAGGCAGGATTCGAACCCGCAACCGTAGCGGTCGCGCGGTTCCAGAATGTAGCGCCTAGAACCGCTCGGCCTCCGAGCTACAAGGATCGGCATCCCGTATGGGCAGCTGCTCCATCCTGTTGGAAGTCCTCCTAATTAATGCTGCCATAAATGGTTTCAAAATTTTGGCGATGTAACGTGTTACTGATGAAAGAAAATTGGACCAATAACGCAGCTGCAGGCGCTGCACACCAAACCCCAACCTTCTGATCATTCGATGGTGTTTCGTGGATATTATGCGGAGTAATCAGTTGGACACAGTCTAGGGTCCAAAGCGTTTTCACTCTGAAGAGGAGTGTGCGCTGATTTGAAGTTTCATCTTGATTCGAGTCCCGGCCCCGTCCGGTATGTAGTTTTAATTTTCCAGGATATTTCAAATCAACACACACTTCACACTGCAGAGTGAAGTTCACCTGAGGTCAGTTCGCTTCCCGATACAAGTATCATCCTGTTCTTGGGGGCCTTTAACAGGATATCCTTTGATGCAAGCTGTACTTAAAAGGTTGATGGCAATAAAGAATTGCTGGGGTATGGCTAGATACGAGTGACTAGAGTATGTCGTTCATATTGTACGATGGAGTATCTGGCAAGTAACAGGAAAGTAGAGTTGCCCACGGTTGATGAGCAAAGCAACAGCAAAACTCGCCTACAGTGATAGAACAGTCTAGTCACGCTAACCACGAACACTCTTCCTTGCAAATACTTCGCACTTCTTAGAGGCAGTGCTTCCGTATTTTCTCAAAGTTCTTGTATGTCGTTACTGTCCACAGGCTCCCAATTTTGGGTCCGAAGTATAGTTACTTACAAGGTAGTAGGAAGCTTTAACGTACAAGAAACACGTTCCAATGGAAATTAAATTGCATAGGAAAGCCCTTGCACGTTATAGAACACCGTCACTACACCTCTATGAATTTCTCTTGTTTGCTTCACGTGAAAACTCATTGATGATTAGTAAGACTCAATCACATGCGTTGTTCTAGTTTTTAATTCTTTGGTTATGCTGACTTTATTTACTCGGCAAAAACTCTTACCTACCAATGAAAGCGAACAACGATAAACGGCAAGGATATAATTATGAATATACCACAACCAGTCACCATTTGCAATGTTGTAAATCTTATAACATTAACTGATTATGCCTTGGTGCCTGATAATCAACATTAGTGCATCGCAATGCATCGCTAATAAATTACCAACGCATTTTCCATAACGCCTTGGTGCCTTGGTGCCTGATAATCAACATTAGTGCATCGCAATGCATTCTAATAAATTACCAACGCATTTTCCATAACGCGCATTACCAAGGGGAGGGGTGGGTGTGCACGGAAACACACAAGCTACAAATAAGCAGCTTATAGACCTATGTGCATCACAATAACGACTAGCACAGTTTGTGTTTCTTTGATCTAAAAGCTCTTTCTAAATACTCTCTCGACCACGTTTGCTTGTCCAGCTGGTGAATACCAAGGAGTTGGTGAGCTCTATGACACGGAGCAAAATAATAAGACGTACACGTAGTGCTTGGCAAACGTGTTTTACGTAACTTGAATTCCAAATGAAAGTCCGTGTGATAGGCAGAGTCCGATATCCAATATAATAAGAGAGGCTGAGAGACAACGCTTGGACTAGACAAACTGAACTGAACTGACAGACTAGATTAGGCGCTTCGGCGTCCTTTGAGTCGGAGGCGCGGGTTGAGGAGGGCGTGTCTCGGAGCCGGCCGCATATTGGCGGTGCGATCACATGGTCGCTGTCAACTTCATAGGTGGACTGGTGCGGCGTCGTATGGGCACCACGGACCACATCTTACCGCTGCATACAGCCACCTGTGTAACAGGGGCCAAAGTAAAGCTTAATTACAGGTGCAGTTCAGTGGGCACCCTGTGCCTCCGGTGGTGAACGGGGACAATGCGGTTTGTGTAGACTGTCAACATGTCTCGAGGGGCAATTTCGAGCGTAGACCGGGCGCGCTATGTCACTTTATGGCGAGAATGGCCCTCAACACAATAAAGTGCACTCTGCATGGGTGTACACCACAACTACCGGCATTCAAACATTCAGCCGGCATCATGAAACACAAAGCATTGGACGTCTGCCTCAAAGTGGCAGCCGGACTACCAACATCACCATCTTATGGCTTATAAGTACCCCGAAGATAATGCAACAGAACTACGCTGCAAGTGCACACACCGTCAATGCGTCCGTGACAGTATTACATGTTGTTTAGATAAAAGGAACCACCTTCTCATTAAAAACAGTTTCTTATACTGTCTAGTTCTGTCTTCTGATCAAAATCACCTCTTAACACTGTGGAGTTCTTTTCCATTATCAAAGTCACCTCAGAGTAGTCTAGAGTTCTATTCTGTTATCAGAAACGTCATAGCAATATCATAGATGCTTTGTTGGTGTGTAATCCTCCAGTGTCCTACATTACATAACCTTAGGTTTTTTTCGTTACTTATCAGTTCTCTGAAAAAAATGTTGCAGTATATTCTTCACATGTCTATCAGAGATCATGGTTTAGTGGAAAATGATTGGTTCAGTAATGACTGTTGCGCTAATTTCACACCATGCTCACATTTTCACATCACTGAGGGGCTCTTGATGTAGATGATGTTAATTTTCAGAATAGCGATATGGATTGTCCTGCAAGTTCACGTACTCCAATAAATGGAGCCACGCTTCATCAGAAAAAGAGCATTTTCATCGTATCTGTGACGCAAAGACTGCAATACACAGTTGCAGCCCTGACACAGATCACTGTCTGAACCAGTCAGTCGATGCGCTACCGTTACTTTGCAAGGTTATGGTTTTAATTGGTACACAGCTGTGTGAGCAGGTGCTTAGTAACAACCAACTCAGAAGAGGTAAATTGCCGGAGATTTTCTCGAACTTTATTCCAATTCCGCTGCTAAATTGATTGTTCTCGGTTAAAGCCAATGCGCCACCCACTAGAGTCCAAGGTATGTGTCGCATTCTATGGGGCGATCGGAGCCTGCATCGCCAGATAAGCGCTTGCTTCGGACATGAAACACCCTGTATTTCACCACTTCAGTTTCCTACTACTACCGATGATGTTGTTGCATCGCTAATATACTAAACACTTAGCAATATAGGGCTTATGATTTCACCTACTACACGATGATATGTACGTATCTCATGGTCTCGCGGTAGCGTTCTCGCTTCCTGAGCACGGGGTCCCGGGCTCGAATCCCGGTGGGTTCAGGAATTTTCACCTGCCCCCAGATTACTGGCTGTCGTCTTCATCATCATCATTCATCGCTATTACGATCGGAGGAAGGCAACGGCAAACCACCTCCCTTAGGACCTTGGCTAGTACGGCGGTGCGCGTCTCCTGCATCGTTCCCCTACGCTCTGTCAAGGAGCGTGGGACTTCATTTACATCATGATATCGAATCCATTAGTACATTAAAATACCATAATTTTAGTAGGAAGAAATATATCGCAATCAGCTACACGGTACAGTCACATTAATGTTCGACGTTAACGTTCAATTAACACTCACAGACGGCTTGCGGCAGCACTAGCAGTAAAGGGTATACAGAGTGTTTCCGTAAAAGCATGCAAAAATTTTACAGGAGATAGAGGATGCTCCACTGAACAATTCCAGGTAGGGAACATCGAGTCGGAGAAGCCAGCTTAAGGAGATAATAGGAATAAAATATCATTACTGTGTACTTTTTTATTTACATTAGTGAACTGAAAATACCATCATTAACACAGTGAACGTACCATTTGTACTGTGTCTCACAAAACGTGCTGAAACAGACGGCCATCAACCTCAATGCACGCATGACATCGGAGAACGGCATTCTGGCGTACCCTGACATCCCTGGTGTGTTTCTAATCACATCATAGGCAGCTACAGTTCTAGCAACAGATTCCATCTCCGAATCCCCTGGGGTCTCATACACAAGTGACTTTAGATATCCCCATAGGAAATAATCGAGGGGATTTAGGTCAGATGACCTCACAGGCCGTGGAATAGGACCTCCTCTTCCAATCCAGCGACCAGGAAATACTGTCCAGTACTGCTCCATCGTACTGTACCGTACGTCACTGAATAGCACTGGACAACGAACGGGTCTGTCGTTCATTCATAGCACAATGGGACAATATGAATACGATTCAACAGAGACAAGTAAAGTAAACAAAACCTGCATCATGACTTTACGGTAATCAGGCTCGCCCTCCTTTTTTCCTTGCAATAAAGAATGTAGGTGTAAATTAACAGCACACTACGTGTAAACTTGTACGCATGTTAGTTGTAGCCGCGCGGAGTGGCCGCGCGGTTCGAGGCGCAATGTCACGAATTGCGCGGCCGCTCCCGCCGGAGGCTCGAGTCTTTCCTCGGGCATGGGTGTGTGTGTTGTTCTTAGCGTAAGTTAGTTTAAGTAGTGTGTAAGTCTAGGGACCAATGACCTCAGTAGTTTGGTTCCTTAGGAATTCACACTCATTTGAACGTTTCAACATGATAGTTGTAAATAAGCTGGAAAACAGTAATGCTACACAAGTAAGTAGACAGGTTTACGTCCATATCTCCCTAAGCTGGCTTCTCTGAGCCCAGGTTCCCTATCTCAAATTGTTCAGTGGAGCATTCCGTGTGTCCTGTTACATTTTTGCACGCTCTTACGGTCTGTGACGGGAATGCGAAAAATAGTGCATCCGTTGTTGTAATGCGGAAACGGGACGATTGAACGACGGCTCCGTAGATGTGTACGAGAGAATAGACGTACAACTGTTGAGCAACTGAACGCCCATATGAACCAAAGAACTACTAACAGCGCCTCATCAGTGACCGTCCAGCGAACGTTGCTGCTTAATGGCCTCTGTAGGACATGGCTCGTTCATGCATCCATGCTGACTTTTGTTCATCGACGACGAAGGCTGGAATTTGGACGCCATTACCGAATCAAGTTTTGTGTTCGGACAAATGACCGTAGGCGTACAGTGCGTGGAACATCTGAAACCAAACCAGGAGAGAACGGCGTGGTCTGAGAAATGTTTTCGTTGCATTCCCTGGATGATCTCGTTACTCTGGAAGCCACAATGAATCAACGCAAGTAAGCATCTATGCTTGAAGATGATGTCCACTCCTAGTTGCAGTTCGTTTTTCCTCGGCACGATGGCACCTGCAGGACAATGCAACGAGCACACAGCTCGCAGTGTACGTGTGATGCTCTGAGAACAACAGGATGAGTTTACAGTTCTTCCCTGACCACCAAACTCCCCGCGTTTAAACCCAGTCGAGAGTCTGTGGGACCACCTCGATCAGGCTATTTGCGCCATGGATCCTTAACCGAAAAACCTAGCGCAATTGGCCACGGTATTAGAATATGGCTTCACATCACTATCGGCATCTTCAAGAAACTCATTGACTCTCGCAGCAGTCCGCGCTGCAAAAGGTGGTCATTCTTTTTTGACAGGTGGTCACATTAATGTGAGGGCATTGCAGTTTGTTAGTAGAGACAAACATTAAATACGCTTGAGTATGGTAGGTTACGAAAACAAGTTTGCCTAGTATGCCAGTTGAGTGGTTACTGCAGGCAGCTGACCTAACGACTCGTATTTAATTCCGCACAGCAGGCTGCGAAAGCAAGATTACATATGATCGTAGCTGAGTGGTAATATCAGGATATTGGTTGATATGTAGTTGGTACGTAAGCACAATACATATCAAAATGTCTAGCAAGGAATGCATCCATTGAAAATGAAGTGTCTGCTACACAACTGTCAGCCAAACTTTCCCATAGAAACTGTACGCATAAGGCTGCCGCTCTAATCGCTTATCCATAACATGCTGAATCGCGTAGCTATTACGTAGAAAATGCATCGATGTTGGTTCCGAGAACTGATCATATTGAATGATTTCCAATTTGTTACAGATTTTCACTGTTACAAGGTTGTTTGAACTACATATTCTGTGGTTGCCCAGGCAAATTAGCACTCTTACCGAATTTGAACATTGCTGCAGTGTGGGTAGTCTTGTTACGTAGCGGAGACAGCCACAACATGGCTTTACATGTATTACTTTAGCAGTGAAATAGCATTCCAAGGACACGTGGTGGTAGCTATGCCACGTGCCCACCGCCCATGTAATTCTTCCGCCTGAAAAACTACGAAGATGGCAATATAAGAAGCTGGACAGCTAGAGCAAGTCAATTCTACTCGGGCAGCTTCCTCAAGCAGATCATTGGCTACGCTACGCTAACGTCTTTTCACGACTACTACTGGGTCCTGATACATCACTCTCCTTCCCTGTTATCTGCCGAATTCGTGATTTCCTCATACTTAACTACAGTAAGACTTTTACTCTGTAAGCAGCACTCGACTACAAGTGATAGACTCTGAACATTTCCTCTGGATATCTGTGTTACCGTGGCATATGTCGTGTCTAACAGTCTGAATTTGCTCAAATTATTATCTAGTGTCACTGACGGCTCCTGTGATAGACACTGAACTTTAGAATATTCAAGTGTCAGTTCTTTCTACTTCATTTATTTTACTGTGGGTTTTAACTTTCCCAGATACAAAGATAAGTTACATTAATGTATGATGGTCAGTAAATAAGTAACTGTAAAGAGTTTACTTACTGAAACTTCCTGGCGGATTAAAACTGTGTGCCCAACCTACACTTCAGCTCGGGACCTTTGCCTTTTGGGGGCAAGTTCTCTCCCGACTGAGTTACCCAAGGACGACTCAGAACCTGTTTCACAGCTGCACTTCCGCCAATATCTCATTTCCTACCGTTCTGAGAGCTTGCCCTCGTAAGGCAAAGATCCCGAGTTCGTATTTTGGTTCGTCACACAGTTTCAGTCCATCAGGAAGTTTCATACGAACCCACACTCCGCTGCAGAGTGAAAAATACATTCTGTTTATTTATTGCTACTGGTTACAGCAAATGGCAATGAGGCATTTGTCTCATTTCTGCAAGACAGCTACAATACCAATGAGCATAAACATTAAGTGGGTGCAACAGTATATCGATTTATCTGGCCAATTCGTAAGGACAAGACACTTTGTCAACGTTAGAGGCAGCATTTCTTAAACTCATCAAATGATAATAAAAACAACTGGAACTATAGAAAGAACGATATGATCTGTACCAGCAGCGGTAGGAAAAATACACTGACGGTAGAAAATCGCAACAGCCAAAAATAATTAATGTAGAGTAATTCAATTTCGGGAATACGTTTGTCTGGGTAACATATTTAAGTGATTAACATTGCAAGATTACAGGTTGATGTAAACGAAAAATAGGCCATTGCAAATGTGAAATGCTGCTACATTAATAACCGGTGTAACAGCCAGAATGTTGAACGCAAGCATGCAAACGTGCATGCATTGTGTTTTACTGGTCCCGAACGTCAGTTTGTGAGATGGAGTTCCATGCCTGTTGCACTTGGTCGGTCTGTATAGTGGCAGTTAGTGGTGGTTGTGAGTGACGCCGAAGTTGTCGTCCGATGATGCCCCATATGTGCTCGATTGCAGACAGATCTGGTGACCGAACAGGTCAAACCAACATGTCAGTATTCTGTAGAGCATGTTGGGTTACAACATCGAATTGCCGGCGAGGGTTATCCTATTGGAAAACACCCGTTGAATGCTGTTCTTGAATAGCAGCACAACAGGTGCAATCACCAGACTGACGTCCATATTTGCAATCAGGGGGCGTGGGGTAATCACGAGAGTTGCTGTCATACGAAATCGCACCCCAGACCCTAACTCCAGATGTAGGTCCAGTTTGTCCAGCACGCAGACAAAAATGGTTCAAATGGGACTTAACTTCTAAGGTCTTCAATCCCCTAGAACTTAGAACTACTTAAGCCTAACTAACCTAAGGACATCACACACATCCATGTCCGAGGCAGGATTCGAACCTGCGACCGTAGCGGTCGCGCAGTTCCAGACTGTAGCCCCTAGAACCCTCGGCCACTCCGGCCGGCCAGCACGCAGACAGTTCAGTTGCATGCCCTCAACTTGTCTCTTTCTAATCAACACACGGCTATCACTGGCAGCTAGGTAGAGCCAACTTTCATCAGAAAACACAACAGACCTCCAACCTGCCCTCCAATGAGCTCTCTCTTGAGACCAGTCGACTCGCAAGTGGCGTTGGCTTTGGGTCAATGAAATGCGCATTACATGGCGCCTGGCTCTGAGCTGTCCTCGAAGTAACCGATTTGTAACAGTTCGTTGTTTGCTGCGGTGTCAACTGTTGCTCAAACTGCTGCTGCAAATGTAGTACGATACGCCAGAGTCATGCGCCGAACATCATGGCTTTCCCTCTTCCCTCTCGGTAGCCACGTGGCCTTCCGGAGCCCTGTCTTCCGTAACGATCGGTGCCAGCAGTTACGTGCAGTGGCTACATTCCTGCCAAGTCTTTCTGCGATATCGCGGAAGGAACATCCAGCTTCTCGTAGCCCTATTACACGACCTCGTTCAAACTTAGTGAAGTGTTAATAATGGCATCATTGTCGCCTTAAAGGCATTCTCGACTAATATCAACACACTACGTCCAATCTCAAACACAAATAAAGCTCACGACCGTTAGAGCGTGTATTTAAAGTAAACCTGATTTGCATCCGCTACTAACGGGTGTCTTCCAATAGGATAACGCACGCCGACAATTCGCTGTTGTAACCCAACATGCTCTACAGAGTGCCGACATGTTGCCTTGGCTTGCTCGGTCACCAGATCTACCTCCAATCGAGCATACATGGGACATCATTGGACGAAATTTGGATAGACATCTTCTCACAGATGTAGAAAAGCGCCTACCAACTTTCGTTTACGTCGCACAACTCCTTCTTGGTGTTGCGATTTTTTTCCGGTCAGTGTATTAGCAGCAAAAATAATTGCAGAAGCTGTCATATCTGGAGCAGTAAATGCAATAGAAACAGATGCGAATTGTAGCACAGCTATTGTCTAGCCTCCCTCGCCGACACAACCCACACTGACTTATTCCCTGCGGCCGCTAAGAATGGAGTTCATATGCAGCACGCTTGCGTCATTATATCGTATCGGGACACTTTACTGACGCTGCTTGCCGCCAGGATTACTTCCTCGCTTAGTGCAGAACGGGTGTGTTCCAAATTATACGTAAGATCGCTTCCCTGGCATGAGCGTAGTGCCTTCCATTCTGGACGAACTGTTGGATAAACTAGCCCAGTACTACGACCACCGATTTCATGTGGTATCAGGATGACTGTGTTTCTTTCAAAGTACTAAACAGCTGCTGCAAACGCATCTACAATTGTGACCAAAGCTCAAGGCATTAATCAACACTGTAAACGCATTTGCGTGACGCAGGATTATGCTAAACTGTATGTATGCATACAACCTCATACGCCACAGATTGGTTCAAGACCCAGTTTCCAACATTGTATCTGACGAGCATCGTCTTCACACATTCAAGCAACAGCCGCCCTTGCCGTCCACCACGGGCCAGCCAGCCATAAGCATCGAAGAGAACTTACCTTTTGCTCAGAGAAATGGCCACGACTCCCGTCCCAAACGCAGAGTTGTTTCTAATGTGTGTGACCGTCAGATTTCATCGCCATCATATGCCACGGAGCCAGAAGACGGACCGCAGGGACCTGACCGTAAATGGGGGGGGGGGGGGGGGAGGAGGGAGGCGAGGTGTCGACATTGTCCAAACGCTGTAGGACGGTTTCCATGACACGTGTATATGGTTGCACCAGTACATCATCCGCCGCCGGATACCGTTCCAATTGAATACTGGCGCTACAACAACTTTGTTGTACATAGACGCATAGAAACAATTGATCTCTGGCCCTCTCCTGCCATTTGCCACGCCTCTACTTGAGTAAACGACATTTCCAGTGTGTCGATTACCTTAACCACTTCCAAACTTGTTACTTGCCATCTTCGCTTCGTAACACTAAATCATAAAGCATCGTGAACATAACTGCATTCTGATGCGCGATTATGTTCTCCGTTAATGTGACATCAGAAGTCTCTCTGTTCCAAAAGTTAGCAACATTTGTAACATGTTCTCCTTCCTGTTTCAAAAGTGTTTATGCTGTGCAAAAGGGTTTTCAGCACATGCGCCACGCATTCGGGAGGACGACGGTTCAATCCCGCGTCCGGCCATCCTGATTTAGGTTTTCCGTGATTTCCCTAAATCGCTCCAGGCAAATGCCGGGATGGTTCCTTTCAAAGGGCACGGCCGACTTCCTTCCCCGTCCTTTCCTAATCCGATGAGACCGATGACCTAGCTGTCTGGTCTCCTTCCCCAAAACAACCAACCAACCACATGCGCCAACCCTACTCCACCTTTTGCACATGCTCGTCCAATACTTTACGTCATCACAGTGACTGTACGGAACGAACTCAATCGGCTCATGGTCAGGGGCGCTCTGCACTGGATTCGTTAAAATCTCTGGTTATCCTCCACCGTAGTGATCTATGAACCACATGGATCTCTTCGCATCTGCGGCGACTTCAAGACCAAATTCAATACCCAGGCTGTGATGTATACCTATCCATAACTACAGTACGATGATTTATTGTCTCGCTGTGCAGATGGAGATTGCTACTCAAAGATCGGCCTCTCCGAGGCATACCTCCATCTTCCCTTTGATGTACAGTCAGTAATAGTCATTAATACACAATTTGGACTATACCACTACCATAGGCTGCCGTTTAGCGTAGCCAAATCGCCATAAATATTATATAATATATTACTGCAGGATTTTCCCATTCCTCAAATTATTCATATGTCGACATTGTAACCGGAACAGATAAAGGATACCATTTACGCAACCTGTGTTGAGTTTTCATTCTGCTATAGCAAACAGAATTTTCTTTCAACCTGAAAAAGTGCTCATTTTTTCATCTGCAGGTAGAGCTTTTAGGATATATTGTGGGAAAAGACGGAGTGAGACGAACTGTGTCGCACCTACAAGTCATAGAGAAACCACTTGCGCTGAACAATCTAAAAGAAATTTGGTCATTTCTCAGTAAAATACTATAGAGCCCTAGGGTGAGGTCATCTTTACGGTGGGTAGTGGAGGAGACAATCTTCTGCTTTGTCAGGAAGGCGTTCGGCTCTCCCACCTGGACATCTTGGATACTAAGGGTAGCCGGGAACTATTGGAATCCGTGGGAGGCGGTGACAACGGGAGACATGGCGTTCATGAAAAATATTGTTACGATAAAATACAGCAGATACAGGTACGCATCCTCGTACGATGATACACCCTGGTGTCAATCTACGTGTCTTTGTACTGTCTCATAGCAAAACTGATGGGTCTTAACGTTTAATCATGTATGTACCTGAAACTCTGTGACCTGCTCAACAAAATAAATCAAATACCCAAAACGTGTCTCTCTGCATCATCTATGGCATACAAAACTTCCATGAGTATCAGTTCGGGAGAGCATTCGAATTGATCACCGGCCACAAGGCGCTGTTGGTAATATTCACAGCTGATTCCCGCATCCCAGAATTCATAGCCCAAGCCCTAGAGTGCTGGCCCCTGTTTATCAGTAATTATCAATATAAGATCATATGTAGAGCCACAGCTTGTCATGCCAATGCAAGCGGTTTATTGCAGCTACCAACTGGTCCAGAAAAAAAGTTTAATGCCTACCACAATCTGTTGGCAAAGACATGACCAACCACCAGCAGCTCTAACAGATCTTCAGCTGGAAGGCTAAATATCATCTTTTACGGCGGATATGGATTGCACATGCAATTTATGGCCACCATGCTTTCGAACAAGACAGCAGGAGGACAAAAGCCTGTTCTAACACCCCCACCAACTTGAAGCTGGTAAATGAATACTGTTATCGTGTGAAACACAAGGTGACTGATTAATTATTCAGGAGTGGTAGCAACCATCCTTCAAACACATTAGCTCATATCCATTGCCAAACAATTTGCACTCTGTTATGCACACTGGCATGATATAAATCAAGACGTCACCAAGATAGCCGCAAACTACCACATCCTAGTCAGCAGTTCCATTCTTGACCGCCATTACAGTCCCTGATTATACCCCCATATATACTGTGCGCAACAATTTCTACAAGGTATGTGGAGGGTAGTAACAGATGCCTATTCATATTTCTTCATTGTGGTAAAAATATCCTTCACCTCAACGCAAGCTACCACTTCAGCTTTAGCCCACATATTTTCAATTGAAAGTCGCCATAAAGTCATAATCTCCGACAATGGGCCCCAATTCTAGTCCCAAACATTTGCAATGATGCTGTACAAATCCTGTTGAGAATGGTTCATCGACATATCAACCAGATTCATTGTCAAAGGGTTCCAAGCCTCGTTAGTCAGCATTGTTGCCAGCAAAAGCGTGACAAAATACACCAGAAACACAGGTCGTTCCAGAAGACAGCCCATCAGCTCCATAGGACTTTTCACGTGCTCAGGCGTGGAAACGGCATAAGCAACCACACTAGATCCAGCACCATCCGACATCGGAAGATGAATGAACGCTATTACCGATGGAAACCAGCAGTACATAGCAATTACCAGCAGCCACACCATTACCTCTAGGCACAAGTCACATCAGTCGTATGCAAGACGACAAGGCGTGTTCCACCCATGCCCAACAGCTTAGGAGAAGAGGGATCTCAAATATTATCATCGATGGACAAGGACGCATTGATAACATGGCTCATCGTAGGTTTAGTGGCCACAGTACAACTAAAAGTAACTATACTATCTGACCACCAGCCATCCATATCGTCCGCTGGGGAACACTGAAGATGGTAACAAGCCAACTTTGGAACAAGTGGGAGTTAGTTCTCTTCAGGCAACTTTATCAAAACACATCGTTGCCAGCTACACCAAGCCACCGACTTCCCACTGCCTCTGCCACTGAACACTGGGTATAAAACTGTTTCAATCACTCTCCCATTATTTCAAGTGTCACTTATAACTGACGCTGTAATGGACTCAGAACTTCTGGTACTTCAAATATCAACTCCTTCTGATTCATTTATTTTCTTGTGGATTTTAATTTTATCCAGTACAAGGATGTGGCGATTTGATGACCGGTAAATACTGTAGCGCTATAGCTCCGTCAGTTGCAATAAACTACGCCAGTGACAGTCAGCAAAACAACGCCATACAGAGGGAAGCGAGCGTCAGCATGAATTCCATATGACGTTTCACAATAAGCCATATTCAGAATGAAATAGTTGACGAATTGGAAGATGGTAGCCAGTGCCTCTGAAGGGTGAATCTGGGCATTATTACAGCTCCGTCTAGGCTCTTGCAGGAGCTTATTAAACAAGAAAATCAGAACAAATAAAGTCATCGTTACTCAGTGGTGACACGTTGCCGTTACAGCCTGTTGTTCCTTTCAGAGTTGGGGTATAGCTGTTGGAGACTTATTGGGCAGCAGACCTTTACAAATTTATCCCAAAATAGGACCGTCATGCTCGGATGTTCTCAGATGCTCGCCAACTTTCTCTGTACATGACAGTCTCTACGTTTGTACGTGATTCCCAACACCACTATCTTCAACAGCTGTTATCTTTGAGATGAAGACCACTGAACTGCCAGATGAAGCATGCAGTCCCCTTCCAAGAACTCTGTCTCCAGAAGCAGCAGGTGCTTGCCTCATCTGGGTACTGTATTCAAAGTAATTGGCGGCTTTGCATCACTGAATCACCTGCCAGTGATTATCTTCTGCTGGCAGCCAGCTCCCTAGTGAGGTGCATGTTGATCCTGGACTGGGGGCTACATGGTCTCTCTATTTCTGTACACTGATTACTGATCACCGCCCAATGTGGGTATACACCTTTCGCTTCAGACGTACTAGATGTTATGGATTAAACATCGTCCATCCCAGGGTGATACATGGAGACCACGAGTTACTCTGGCTACCTGAAGCTGCGCCTGGTACACTTTGGCGATAGCTTTGCTCTAATGCGAGATGTTCTCCAAGCCAGCAATTACTGAAGTGGCCCCCTGGTGCAGTGGCAGCCACCTTCACAACCAAAGGGCTATAGCCTCCCACCTGCTGCAATCCCATCTCTGTATCAAAATGAGTAAAGGACTATAGCAGACACGTATGATTTTAGTGGCTTGTGGAGCGTTTCCAGTCACCACAGCCACCACAATCCAAGTCCAAGGAAGAATGCAGCGCCGCTTCCTGAGCTACGAGTGGCTGATTCCTCCACCACTGTAGGATTCACATTCTAGTTCCAAACTTCTGGCATTAGATGTGTCAGCAGCAGTGACTGCCGCCATCCGTCAAGAGGACATTCCAACTGCGGCATCATCGCCAATTCTAGGTTGCAGTTTCTACGGTACGAGTGTTGTAAGCGAACTTTCTATTCTTGTGGCCCCTTATGCTGTTGGGCTCAGCAATGATGGGAGCACTTGACGTGCACAGAAATCTGCAGGTGCGAGTTTTTAAATTAGAAGTGTCTGCAGATATATCTCAGTTTAAGGGAACATTATTTACAGCCAGTGAGGTGTCAGCAATGTAATTTGGCAGGCCGCCAGCAGCCTTGTAAGCATTCAGTGACAGCAAAACGTTACAATCTGTTACGACCAGAGGGCGCATCAATGTACAGAATGGAGGCGGGTAGGTATTCCCTGTAAATATTGGAGGCACTTCTTCTTGTTGTTACATCCAATTGCTTCTAGTGGTTATCACAGTGGTTACTTTAAGTGGATTTTATTTTTTGTAGACAGAGTTTGCACAAATTCCAGAGTCATAAACACAAAAACGACTCAAGAAGCGATCGAATCCTTAGTGAAACAGGTCGATAAGATGGAGGAAAGTAAGGCTGTTTGGCAAAGGCAAGTAAATAATTTGACTGCAAGCAACACGGGTGGACAGTGTGGAATAGGCGAGACAGTACAAACAAAAACGTCATTCATCATACCCACTCCTGACCTGAATTCGGCTACAGCTACCGAAGTGAGCCATTTTTCGGGAAAAACGACTGAGGATGTGTCAGCATTTACTAGTGGGAGTACGCAGTTTTGCCTGGGTATGTATTTATTCCAGTCTCCTTTTAGTCCATCTCCTCCTTCCCCATTTCTCAGTCCATCTCTATCACCCCCTCTCTCCCTCCACCTCCTCCATCGACCACGGCCTGCCCATCTCCTCCTGCCACTCTCCCTGTCCATCTCCTCATCCCGTCTATTTCTGTAAATCTGCTCCTTCTCCCTCTGTCCATCTGTCCCTTCCCCCTCCATCTTCTCTGCCCCCTCTAATTCCATCTCCTCCGTCCCCTATCTTTGTCACTTTCCTCCTCCAACTCTCTCTGTCCATCTGCTCCTATCTCCTCTCCCTGTTCATCTCCATCTTTCTTTTTGTGTCCATCTCCTCCTCTTCCCTCTCTGACCATCTCCTCCTCTTCCCTTTATCTGACCATTTCATCCTCCTCTATCTCTCTGCCTATCTCTTTCTCCCCTTGTCTCTATCTATCTCCTCCTCTTTCCTTTCTCTGTCCCTCTCCTCTTTTCCCCTCTCACAGTCTGTTTCTTCCTCCCTTGTGTCTGACCATCTCCTCCCTCGCCTCCTCCTCCTCCTCCTCCTCCTCCTCCTCCTATCTGTGTCTATCTCCTCCTTCCCCCACACTGTGTGTCCACCTTATCGCTACAGTATTTCTTTCCAGATTATTACTAATATGAACACCAAATTTGTCTGAAATCATTCAAGGGGTTCCAGATGAGCTTGTAACCCGTGGCTCACATACGCACATGTCAAATATATTTCTCACATATTTAATATGTTTTATGCGTATTTGTACACATATTACACCTGTATGTCTAGCAAATTTTTCCCTCCTGCTCCATTTTCACGCTGCTCAATGTTTACGACATCGTATCTCCCCAACTTTGTGCTGTACAATGATATAACATTGCAAGTACACTCATGCTCAAAAGTATCCAAACGACCTGAATTGCATTTCGCCTGATTCGCATGCAACCCACATAACGCAGCTGTCTAGCAGGTCCTCTAATCGCTCCTTGGTACAGTCGTTAGACTATTGAAAATGGTTCCAACAAGTCACCACTAGAAAACACTGCTCTGTATCGCAATAACTCAATATGTAAAGTAATACTACGATACTACAAATATCAGGGAACACCTTATCACAGGTAACACTGTTCTTAAGGCTTGTAAGCTCACATTTATTACAATAAATGACATACTTGAAATGTTACCAATCACATTATTACGTCAGATAGGTAATGCACGTAGTAAGTTCGTCGTATTCATGATTTCCTCTTCAAAGTAACATACCGTGCTTATTATTTAACACAAAATGACATTAAAAATTTAAGTTATTCACGAGCAGCTAGTTGAGAATATGTATGAACTTCAAATGACACGACGAACCGTCTCATTCTGCATATGGATTCAAACCCAGGTCATGCAGACTAAGCAAAGATTTCGTGACTGACGGAAACTAACAGTCATTCCTGATTAGGCATACAGAGAGTGATATACCTCGATATTAGACAGTATCAGTTAGGAAATATCAACTTTAAATTACATAACGCAAACAATTTTAACGGACGCGAATTCCTACCCATCACCTATTGTCCCTGTTAACGAACTACGAGAGATGTTAAATATTGCTTCTTAACAAGTAACTTATTTGAAATTCCGTGAGGTAAAGCTTTGCGTTGGACAGGGATTCGAACCCAGAACCTAATCGGATAGACATCGAAGCACAATCAACTGTGACATATCGCATTTTCTCGGCAGTAGCTAGATGTTTTAACTGAAATGATGAGACGAAACATTAATTTTTTCCTTCCCAGGACTCCAACTCAGCACCTATCGCTGTTTTATTCTAGAGAAAACGAACGTTAAATATGCGTTTGTTACACCAGCAGCGACATGTGAGCATGTTTGAACTAGAAATAATATGACGAAGAGTTCAGTGCTGACTGGGAATAGAGCCCCACACATATCGTTGTTGACTATACACAAAGAGACGTCAGCTACCGAAATTTTCTCCACCGGCAGCTCGGAATAACATCTTGAACTTATAGTGATCTCGCAAATAGTTCTGTGTCTCACTGGGAGTCAAATACGTCAAATATCGTTAGTGTTGACAACGAATGAAAATACATTAAATTTCTAAATTATTATCCACCAGCAGATAGGTGTTCTCATGCTAGATCTTGATAATACATAATGAAATCCTTAGTGCCGGGCCAGGATTCGAACCCATTCACGCGCAATATGTGGAGATGTTGAGGAATCTTCAGTTTTGAACAAACAACAAATTGTGGCCGAGCTGTATTGTCACGAAGAGATCAAATTCCGCGTTAAGGGCGGTCTGAGTTGCATTCCCAGTTCAGAACCAATTTTATCGACATACAGAAGCTCAGATAAAAGATGGAATAAGTGTCCTGTGATCCTACATAGCGTTTGTTTCGTCACTAGAAATAAATAACTACTATAAGGAAGGTTACTGGTAATAGAGTTTCTACATGTCGCCACTCCAGACTTTATTGTGGCTCAACCTAACGTCTACTTGGTAGAGAAGGAATATAATTTTTAATGTGAATTTCAGACCACAATGCCGTTATATCTTCTTCACTTGGTGTAGCCAGAAGAGAATGGAGTCTGTCTCTTCCTATCTAAAATCACTGACCAAAGTTGGGACCGAATCCAGATCATGGATATATGAACCTATCATCAGCCCAACAGACCACCAAATCCTATTCTCAGTGACTCATGTTTCTATCATAACGCCGTTGTGCCACACTGGCTGAGAATTCTGACACACAGGCTCCCTGTATCAATTTGCAGCATGTTCAGTAAATTCATTTACTTGGTTGACCGAATCACCATGAACTAGCTGCCTCGCCTACCCAGTGCATACATTCAACTTTATTTTGTAATCACCGAAATAAAATCTCGCAACTGCCTACTACACAGAACTGCCAACAGTGTAGGATGCAGAAATTTAAATAGGAAGTGTTTCTTTCCACTTGAGCTACTCTATTGGGCTATCTGTTTGTTGAAAACGTCGTGCAGTGCAAAAGAAAATGTATAACTGTTTGTCTCTCATAAGTATTGACCTGGCCATATGCATTA
The DNA here is from genome assembly GCF_023864275.1 of Schistocerca cancellata. Classification (NCBI taxonomy): domain Eukaryota; kingdom Metazoa; phylum Arthropoda; class Insecta; order Orthoptera; family Acrididae; genus Schistocerca; species Schistocerca cancellata. Next base: position 627,941,196 of record NC_064629.1, read on the forward strand.
TCCCACAGCGCTGTGGAATGCAGAAGTTCTGGAGGAATTGGTGTTGACTTCTGGAGGTGTTATAGCTACATGTCAGCTAGTAGCATAACGGTAAGTATCATGCGCAGTAAATAAGATGTCGCGAGTTCGAGTACATTCACTGCTATATTTTTTAAAACGCAATTCTGCTGTCTGCTAAAGTTATCAATCTAATGTAACTTGTAACATAATTCCCATCACTTCTCAACCCAAAATAGTCGTACATGAAAAAAGGGCTAACTTCTGTGATATTTTATTCTTTTCAGGTTTAACAGACAGCCAGACAGTAGATGCATCTCGAAACTTTTGTATTATGTATGGGTAGAGCGCATCATGCCAAAATACGTCGGAAAAGTATTTTCTACATTAGCTGTCGTCTGGTAGTGGCATTTTATTCTTCTTCAAACCCTTTTTGACAGCTTTAACTCAGAACAAGTTTTCTACATGCATGTAGTCAATAAACTGCATGTCCATTTTCAAACTTATAGATAACATCAGAGAATTCGCATATATCGTTGATGATTAATTTCTCTCTCATGTTTACTATTGTTTTAACAACATTAAAGGAAACCTTACGAAAATTGTGAGCTGTATTATAAAAAATGAAATAAAACTACCCACGATAATCTTACGACGAAACTCTGTTTTAATAAAACTGAGTATCTGTACACAAGCGTGCCTCTGTCGTCAAGAATTGGTAAAATACTACTCGCTTAGATTTTGATTGGGTCTGTGTTTATTTGTTATGCTGTGTCATACTCAAGAGGGATGTATTCCTAGAAACCCAAAATTTGCTTGTCAGCAGCGGAAAGAGGCGTTACCTGTTGTGCAGCATTGTAAGTTTTTCACCATGCGCAGAAAGTATTTTCTTGAGGTTTCCTTAGTGATGTCTGATGTGATTGCTTGTAGCTCTTTGACAGAAGGGATAAAAACGCTGCACTCAGTGAGACTGGAACTGCGAACTATAACAGACGCTTTTTTACAGATCAGCAGGTTACCACAGAGCTAGCGAAGAAGTATATGCCTTAGCTTCCTCTTACAAGAACAATAGTGGCTAGAAGTCGTAAACCGCTATTTAAAAGACGAGATTAGTTGCAATTTCCACGTGGAACGACATTCCTGGGCTGAAAACCGTAAAGTTACAATCTTTTGTTACACCTCAAGCGATAATAACTCAGATTATTCAATGGAAATAACAGGTAAAATCAAGTGAACTTTGAGGCTTAATTCCATGCACACCAGGAAGTAACTCGTCAATCACAGAGTTGTCAAACATGCATTGCCTTGTTGCCAAATCTCAGTTACAATACCAGCAGAAAGAAGACGAACTGGGCTGGGAAGTGACCGTAGCTGGTGTCTCCAAGTCGCGGCTGCAACGGCTTGGAATACGTAATGCGTCTGATTCGCATTTCTGTAACTAGGTTTAGGGACTGGAGCGTAGTTACTAATAATACTCAGAACTGACTGTAAACTAAGCATCATAAATCATTAACTCTCATAGTTGTTTTTATATTTCTTTCGTAAGTGTAATCAAAACTAAGAAATTCATTCACAGACGTTTTCGTGCCTCGCCGATAGTCGAGCACAACAAACAAATAAAAATAAAAAAGAATGTATGTGTTTGTGTGTGTGTTTGTGTGTGTGACAGAGAGAGAGAGAGAGAGAGAGAGAGAGAGAGAGAGTAAAAAATTGTAAAGAAATTGAATCATGGTATGTAAAGAAATCTTTCATTAAAATGACACGTTCCACATCATTACGAAATACTGTATTCATGATCTATGAAACAAGAATTAATCTAATGAAATCTAATGTAATCTAATCATATCATATTGATGACTAGCCATGAAGAGTTATGAATTACCGAAGTTTTTGCCAATACCAGTAACCAAATCTAAACTTGAAAATAAAAGACGACAATTTTTGTAATAAACCGGGACTTCTGTCAAGACCCTTTCGTCCCTGTTAATTAACCACGAAAGATGTGTGATATACCTCTATTCTGAAGTAACAAAGTGTGCATGCATTTAAATATGAAGTGCATGATGTGAAGTTCTGTGGCAGAGATACGAACCCAACACGGTTCTTTTCGTGTCTACCGAATCCTTTTCATGTTAATATCAAACATTAGCAGTTACTCGTAGATTACATTAAAACTAAAGTAATTGATGAAGACGTTACTTGATAACAAAAACGCGCTGCCTTTCTTCATTTACTTGCGCCTAGAAATGGCTATCGAGTACTGCCAAACCAAAAGGCAAGAGATTTTACTGCCTTCCGATATACGTCGCTGTCAGTTCTTCCATATGATTTGGTCGACATGATCTTTTTGAAGTTGTGTATGACAGACAACGTTTTAGAAAATCAATTGTTTTCCTTTGCAATAAACAGAAAGATTTTCATTCTAAGCTATCTAAGTACAAAATTTTCGCAATATTAGTTCAAATTTAATATTCGCTTCTATAATGGAGGAAATTATTTCACAGTTGCTAAACTCGCATCCGACTCATTGATCTTACATTTAGTCGCTGATCATAAATTCTAGCTCAGAGTGACACCAGTGTAAGTAACCTAATGTGGCGAAGACTGTTTGCCAGTGCTCTTTCTCACCGGAAAATACGCAATTCACTCATTGGGCTCCATAAGTACACTGTAACAGTAATTTCTGTGTGTATGCAATGCATACGGATTAGAATTTAGTGGTGCTCTCTCTTCCACTTCTGTATACAATATGCCTGACCTAAACGGGCCCTTTATCATTACAGGCCCTGGGCCGTGCAACATCATACTGACAACAGTAATGTGCTTATACTGACAACCTGACTGTTCGTTTTACCTGATTTTGTAATCATTTAAATAAAACAACATGATCTTCCAGTGGGAGACATTTCGTCCCTCTTTTCCTTCTGTGAAATTTGTCGATAAGGTTTTTGCCTTACAGCCAGCGAAATATGACCGAGTATGGCCGGTAAACGATTCACAAACCACGATTTAGTGCCGTTAAGACGATTTCTTTAAACATTGTCGTAGCTGAAGGAATTTAGTTTCGTCTTAAATCGTGTCAAGCAGCAATGTTCACAGACATCTCAAATAGGAAAAAGCTCATTATCCAGGTACGAAGGGCCGGTCGTTGTGGGCGAGCGTTCTAGGCGCTTCAGTCAGGAACCGCGGGACCGCTACGGTCGCAGGTTCGAATCCTGCCTCGCGCATGGATGTGTGTGGTGTCCTTAGATTAGTTAGATTTAAGTAGTTATAAGTTCTAGGGGAATTATGACCTCAGATGTTAAGTCCCATAGTGCTCAGAGCCATTTGAACCAGGTACGAAGTTGTAAAACCAACTTCCCACAGTTTGTGTTAGGTTGATCTTTTCGTCTGATAGCACTGCGTAAGTATTTTGTCTATGAGGTATCACAAGTAGTGTTCCTGTAGCTGTGGGAATCATTGGTTGAAAACGAGTTTAATACCAATGGGTACAGTACTGCTAAATATTCAAAATGATTTTCAACCTAAGTCTGAGTTCATCCGCAAACTGAGGCGAATTTATAATATTGAAGCTAGACTGTGTGTCCTTGTCTTCCTTGAGTGGCCATTGGAAGGCGTTTACACACACGTATACAATACTATGAATATTTAGAACGCTATAGTTAACGTTGTTCTCATAAACTACATTTGTTTTTTAATTCTTCTGGGACTTCAGCGTGCAATATGTGTTGTAGATACAGTCTTAGAGCAAACAGTTGACCGCCGAGTCGTTCACGTAAGGTGGGCAATACAGTCGTGCTCCTCTCAGAATCCTATGTCTGGCAATATACTCGATCTGGCAACATTGTAGACTGCGGCACTTCCCAGAGGATGTCTTGACTTCAGTCTTAGTACTTTATTCTTGACTACGACCGTAGTCTTGAGGTAAAGCGCGAGACTATCTAATACGACGTCAGGTAACTAAAAGCACACGTCGACAAAGTTTTTATCGCCCCTTTCCTCTCGGTGCTGAAGCTATGAGTGTAATTCAAGAGAATCTACAATATATTTCGCTTTCTATCACACTGGTAATAACAGTTTGGTCCAATAATGTTTTAGCGAAAGATTTCTTTGCCGACCATCTGCCTCTGAACACCGCATGCGTCTGAGTTAATTGCCTACCGGCGGGGGCTGAGGCACTGCATTGTTTCGCCTTCTGCCGACAACGTCTGCTCCACTCGACACTCTCGACCATGTAAAATGCTTTAATGTTGTTGAGTGGTGACCCATAAAATCTGTCTACGATTTGTGTTTCACTCTTGATAGCAAAGGAGGCACAAAACCGTTTTTATTTGATGATTATTTTATTACACTAGAATGCAATACATCAATGTGGCACAAAATTAATTTCATTGTTTCTGATCCAGTGCACTACAATTAAAGCGTCACATTCTCTTCTTTTTCCTTTCACGGGAGGTTCCTCAAATAATTTATTGTCATGGATTCATTTGTGTTAGTCAAGGCACAGAGAGTAAATGCAATGTAATGTGTTTGATTTCTTTCTTTGAGTCTCTATGGTAAATGGATGCAAAAGATTGTGTCAATACCTATCAGAACCTGCTCTATAGCTACTCAGGCAAATTGCTTGTTTTGAGGCCTATACCTTAATTAATGGAGAAGTGAACGCTGTTCTGCCTCGGGCATGGATGTGTGTGATGTCCTTAGGTTAGTTAGGTTTAAGTAGTTCTAAGTTCTAGGGGACGGATGACCTTAGCAGTTAAGTCCCATAGTGCTCAGAGCCATTTGAACCATTTTTTTGAACACTGTTCACAAGTGATATTTAAATATTCAATTGGATTTAAGGCGACAAAATGGCCCATATTTGAAGCTACCCATAGAAAAAGTAAGTTGCTAGAGCCGCAGTTAGCAAATGTCTGCAGGGAGTTCCTAATTGCTACTGTGGAAATTTAGCATAGAGGCCCTATAGTAATCAAGAGGTTCATTTCCTTCATACTTATCACCCTGGCATGTGAGTCTTAAGTGAAGAATAGTATTGAAATTCGTATCGCTGATGGTCGATTCGAATTTCTTCAGAGACGCTGGTATTGCGAAGCAGCTTGACAGTCAGAAAGCCAAGATCTATGACCATTAACACAACTTACTGAGTCGAGCTACCAAGAGGATTTGATGTGTAAAGGTTTTCTTCCGATTTGATACATAATATTTTCTGGAAATTCGGAGCTCCATAAAATATATCAGAAAAAAAAGCTCGCATACGCTGGCCCCTACCACGATCAGAACTGACGACTGATTGAGGCGTTCTGACCCGAGCCAAGGGCGGTACCACCGGGCTACGGACACACTGCTGCCTGTATCCGACTCTCATCATGGTATTTGTCGCTCAGCCTCATAACGCATCGTGAAAGATAATAAAAGTTGTCACTTATGTGGAGAATAGCATTTCTTTAGGCAAAACATTGAATTTTCTGTCTCAGTGTCTTAGTTCACATGAGGATTATATAGCAAGAGTCATTCAAATGGAAAGGGAATATCAAGTGCATTTAGCAAGTCAATTCAATACCATACGCGGAAGTGATTGCACTGTCACAGTGTTGCCTAATGTTTGTGACGATGTTGCCAATTCTCAGTTGTGCTAGGAACAACTCTGTAGCGGTATGCGAGGAGAATCCCGTGCTCGTGTCATAGGACGATATGGAGAGGAGGCGCGGGGTTTGGTTAATATGAAGCGTTTTCTCCTACCAGTTGTGTCAAACATTCATGTGTATAATCTTCCATCACGTTTACAGTTTCCTACAAAATATATACGAATAAAACACTTACCTTGTTACTTTGTGACAAAAAATTATTTCAGTACAATAAAAAGTCTTTGGAAATCACTTATTCCCACTATCCCTCTGACATCAGAATAGCATAATCTCCGCTTCAGAAGCTTGCTTCTACTTAATCATTTAATAGACTCGCGTTTTTTTCCACCGTGACAAATTTTGTAAGCTAAGCACATCATCTGTTACAGCACACTCCTGGGGCTGGGAAATGTGGCCACAATGGACTG